>NC_084622.1:1133086-1248086 GCF_033978795.1 Nerophis ophidion
ACACATTTTCCATGGGAGACAGGTCTGGACTGCAGGCGGGCCAGGAAAGTACCCGCACTCTTTTTTTACGGAGCCACGCTGTTGTAACACTTGTCTTGCTGAAATAAGCAGGGGGTTCTATGATAACGTTGCTTGGATGACAACATATGTGTCTCCAAAACCTGTATAGACCATTCAGCATTAATGGTGCCTTCACAGATGTGTAAGTTACCCATGCCTTGGGCACTAATACACCCCCATACCATCACACATGCTGGCTTTTGAACTTTGCGTCTATAACAATCCGAATGGTTATTTTCCTCTTTGTTCTGGAGGACACCACGTCCTCTGTGTCCAAATATAATTTGAAATGTGGACTTGTCAGACCACAGAACACCTTTTCACTTTGCATCAGTCCATCTTAGATGAGCTTGGGCCCAGCCAAGCCGGCGGCGTTTCAGGATTTGTTGATAAATGGGTTTTGCTTTGCATAGTAGAGTTTTAACTTGCACTTACAGATAAAGCAACCGACTGTAGTGACTGGTAGAAATTTTATGAAGTGTTCCTGAGCCCATGTGGTGATATCCTTTACACACCGATGTCGGTTTTTCATGCAGGGATCAGAAGTTCGTAATATCATCGCTTATGTGCAGTGATTTCTCCAGATTCTCTGAACTTTTTGATGATTTTACGGACCGTAGATGGTAAAATCCCTAAATTCCTTGCAATAGCTCGTTGAGAAATGTTCTAAAACTGTTCGACAATTTGCTTACAAAGTGGTGACTCTCGCCCCATCCTTGTTTGTGAATTACTTAACATTTCATGGAAGCTGCTTTATACCCAATCATGGCACCCACCTGTTCCCAATTAGCCTGCACACCTGTGGGATGTTCCAAGTAAGTGTTTGATGAGCATTCCTCAACTTTATCAGTATTTATTGCCACCTTTCCCAACTTTTTTTTACGTGTTGCTGGTATACAATTTTAAAGTTAATGATTATTTGCAAAAAAAAAATGTTTATGAGTTTGAACATCAAATATGTTGTCTTTGTAGCATATTCAACTGCGCTATGATGACAACATATGTTGTTCCAAAACCTGTATGTACCTTTCAGCATTAATGGTGCCTTCACAGATGTGTAAGTTACCCATGCCTTGGGCACTAATGCACCCCCATACCATCACACATGCTGGCTTTTCGACTTTGCGTCGATAACAGTCTGGATGGTTCGCTTCCACTTTGGTCCGGATGACACCATGTCGAATATTTCCCGAAAAATTTGAAATGTGGACTCGTCAGACCACAGAACACTTTTACACTTTGCATCAGTCCATCTTAGATGATCTCAGGCCCAGAGAAAGTGGTGGCGTTTCTGGATGTTGTTGATAAATGGCTTTCGCTTTGCATAATAGAGCTTTAACTTGCACTTATAGATGTAGCGACCAACTGTATTTAGTGACGGTGGTTTTCTGAAGTGTTCCTGAGCCCATGTGGTGATATCCTTTAGAGATTGATGTCGGTTTTTGATACAGTCGAAGGTCACGGTCATTCAATGTTGGTTTCGGGCATGCCGCTTACGTGGAGTGATTTCTCCAGATTCTCTGAACCTTTTGATGATATTATGGAGCGTAGATGTTGAAATCCCTAAATTTCTTGCAATTGCACTTTGAGAAAGGTTGTTCTTAAACTGTTTGACTATTTGCTCACGCAGTTGTGGACAAAGGGGTGTACCTCGCCCCATCCTTTCTTGTGAAAGACTGAGCATTTTTTGGGAAGCTGTTTTTATACCCAATCATGGCACCCACCTGTTCCCAATTAGTCTGCACACCTGTGGGATGTTCCAAATAAGTGTTTGATGAGCATTCCTCAACTTGATCAGTATTTGTTGCCACCTTTCCCAACTTCTTTGTCACGTGTTGCTGGCATCAAATTCTAAAGTTAATGATTATTAACAGTTTGAACATCAAATATGTTGTCTTTGTAGCATATTCAACTGAATATGGGTTGAAAAAGATTTGCAAATCATTGTATTCTGTTTATATTTACATCTAACACCATTTCCCGACTTGTTTGTAAAATGAAGTGGCGGGCACACATCTGGCCCCCGGGCCTTGAGTTTGACACCTGTGTGATTTTTGAGTGTTTCTTCCAGCTGGGACCAGGCGTGTAAAAGGGAATGTGATATCTCCAGTCCCAAAAAAAAAAAAAAAAAATACGGGCTCTGCCAGAGCACGTCTGAAAGGTGGTGCTCAACCTCCAGTAATCCATTTGTGGCGCTCGACAAATCTGTAGTTCTTTAGGAGGTCTTGAAGGGTAATTGACACCACTACTCTGTGGCCTTACGTGCACTCAAGGTCACGTCTTTAAAGAGCAGCAAATTCCTTCCTGGCAGAACTTAGTGGGTCAGCAACCAGAAGGCATTTGGAGAAGCATTCCTTCAATGCCTTCTTCTTCCAACTTCTTTGACGACAGTAAGCCCGTAAAAACATCTAATGTCATTTCACACTCAGGATAGAAGTGTGTGCTGTTACACTTTTACATTGTCGTTCAGTGGATTTCAGCTCTGTGCTCAGCTTGCGACAAAAGCACTTTATCATTCCGCCTACACGCTGCCTGTGCTGAAGGGCATTACAGAGGCAGGCTGCTAAGTAACATTTGGAAGGACTCATTTCTACTCATGATTTGGCGGAGCTCGACCACGCTTTATGCGCCTTTAATCGCCCGAAGAACATGACATTTCTTTGTCCGCTTCTCCTTAACTGTAATTACCTGTGTGAATAGTAGAGATAAAGTAAGACCTGCTTAAGAGAAAATGTTTACAAAAAAAAGAAAGAAATAAAGCATTACACGGTCTAGCTCCATCCTATCTTGCCGATTGTATTGTACCATATGTCCCGGCAAGAAATCTGCGTTCAAAGGACTCCGGCTTGTTAGTGATTCCCAAAGCCCAAAAAAAGTCTGCGGGCTATAGAGCGTTTTCCGTTCGGGCTCCAGTACTCTGGAATGCCCTCCCGGTAACAGTTCGAGATGCCACCTCAGTAGAAGCATTTAAGTCTCACCTTAAAACTCATTTGTATACTGTAGCCTTTAAATAGACTCCCTTTTTAGACCAGTTGATCTGCTGTTTCTTTTCTTTTTCTTCTATGTCCCACTCTCCCCTGTGGAGGGGGTCCGGTCCGATCCGGTGGCCATGTACTGCTTGCCTGTGTATCGGCTGGGGACATCTCTGCGCTGCTGATCCGCCTCGACATCTCTGCGCTGCTGAGCCGCCTCCGCTTGGGATGGTTTCCTGCTGGCTCCGCTGTGAACGGGACTCTCGCTGCTGAGTTGGACCCGCTTTGGACTGGACTCTCGCGACTGTGTTGGATCCATTGTGGATTGAACTTTCACAGTATCATGTTAGACCCGCTCGACATCCATTGCTTTCCTCCTCTCTAAGGTTCTCATAATCATTATTGTCACAGACGTCCCACTGGATCATTATTGTCACCGATGTCCCACTGGGTGTGAGTTTTCCTTGCCCTTATGTGGGCCTACCGAGGATGTCGTGGTGGTTTGTGCAGCCCTTTGAGACACTAGTGATTTAGGGCTATATAAGTAAACATTGATTGATTGATTGATTGATATACCGTATTTTTCGGATTATAAGTCGCTCCGGAGTATAAATCGTACTGGCCGAAAATGCATAATAAGGAAGGAAAACAACATATATAGGTCACACTCAAGAGGTGGGTAGAGTAGCCAGAAATTGGATGACAGGGGATGCAAAACCATAACAGTTCAATACTTTTTCATAACATGGTCACTACTGCCTACTTTGTCTTGTTATATTCTTATTTTATTGTTATATTTTTATTCCCATTTTTGCTTTTTATTTTTATTGTTATTGTAATATTTTTTCTATTTTGTTTCCATTTATACCCCCATTATTCACTTTTTAAATTCGAACTCAACTCAGTACACTGCTGCTGGAATTTTAATTTTCCTGCAGGAACTCTCCTGAAGGAATCAAAAAAGTACTATCTATCTTTCTATCTACAGGCCAAAAGTTTGGACACACCTTGTTTTCTTTATTTTCATGACTATTTACATTGTAGATTGTCACTGGAGGCATCAAAACTATGAATGAACACATGTGGAGTTATGTACTTAACAAAAAAACATGTTTTATATTCTACTTTCTTCAAAATAGCCACCCTTTGCTGTGGTTACTTTTTCGCACACTCTTTGCATTCTCTCAATGAGCTTGAAGAGGTAGTCACCTGAAATGGTTTTCACTTCACAGAACACACAAGAACAGATACCAATATGTAACAAAATGTGGTTCTGAATAAGAGGCCCCCCCTTTAAATAATCCTATTTCACATTAAAGTCTCATGCTGTCAGGAAGCTGGACAAGGCAAAATGTATTTCTCCAGTGTTGAAGGGAGTTTAAAAACAACTTTTAAAATGTATTTTATACATGAAGTCAGATCAATGTGCAGGATGCTTTGCTTCATGGAAAGTACATTTTGTAGATCCCATTTCCTCTGTGCACAAATGGCAGCGATACAGCGGAATGTCTCCTAATGACTGGAGTACATTAGTACGTCTACAAACCTTTTGACGGGCTCTGAGTGGACAAGAGCAGCATCGGTCATCACTTTCATCCAGGACTCCATCTCTTTGGCCGTGTCAGTGCAAAAGTAGTATGTTCGCATGTTGGGATGTGTCGCCTGTCATGACAATGAACAAATGTCTGGAAGAGAGAGAGAGAAGGCGTGTCATGCCCAGATCACAGTTAATTCAAATAACAATGGCTCAAACAGGCTGTATCAGTCCTGGCAAGTTAGGCAAATACAAACCCTGTTTCCATATGAGTTGGGAAATTGTGTTAGATGTAAATATAAACAGAATACAATGATTTGCCAATCCTTTTCAAGCCATATTCAGTTGAATATGCTACAAAGACAACATTTTTTTTGTGTGCAAATAATCATTAACTTTAGAATTTGATGCAAGCAACACGTGACAAAGAAGTTGGGAAAGGTGGCAATAAATATTGATAAAGTTGAGGAATGCACTTATTTGGAACATCCCTCAGGTGTGCAGGCTAATTGGGAACAGGTGGGTGTCTTGATTGGCTATAAAAACAGCTTCCCAAAAAATGCTCAGTCTTTCACAAGAAAGGATGGGGCGAGGTACACCCCTTTGTCCACAACTGCGTAAGCAAATAGTCAAACTGTTTAAGAACAACGTTTCTCAAAGTGCAATTGCAAGAAATTTAGGGATTTCAACATCTACGCTCCATAATATCACCAAAAGTTTCAAAGAATCTGGAGAAATCACTCCACGTAAGCGGCATGGCCGGAAACCAACATTGAATGACCGTGACCTTCCATCCCTCAGACGGCACTGTATCAAAAACCGACATCAATCTCTAAAGGATATCACCACATGGGCTCAGGAACACTTCAGACAGCCACTGTCACTAAATACAGTTTGTCGCTACATCTGTAAGTGCAAGTTAAAGCTCTACTATGCAAAGCGAAAGCCATTTATCAACAACATCCAGAAACGCTGCCAGCTTCTCTGTGCCCGAGATCATCTAAGATGGACTGATGCAAAGTGGAAAGGTGTTCTGTGGTCTGACGAGTCCACATTTCAAATTGTTTTGGAAATATTTGACATGGAGTCATCCGGACCAAAGGGGAAGCGAACCATCCAGAATGTTATCGACGCAAAGTTGAAAAGCCAGCATGTGTGATGGTATGGGGGTGCATTAGTGCCCAAGGCATGGGTAACTTACACATCTGTGAAGGCACCATTAATGCTGAAAAGTACATACAGGTTTTGGAACAACATATGCTGCCATCTAAGCGCCGTCTTTTTCATGGACGCCCCTGCTTATTTCAGCAAGACAATGCAGAGCCACATTCAGCACGTGTTACAACAGCGTGGCTTTGTAAAAAAAGAGTGCGGGTACTTTCCTGGCCCGCCTGCAGTGCAGACCTGTCTCCCATGGAAAATGTGTGGTGCATTATGAAGCGTAAAATACGACTGAAGCTCTACATAAAACAAGAATGGGAGAGAATTCCACTTTCAAAGCTTCAACAATTAGTTTCCTCAGTTCCCAAACGTTTATTGAGTGTTGTTAAAAGAAAAGGTGATGTAACAGAGTGGTGAACATGCCCTTTCCCAACTACTTTGGCACGTGTTGCAGCCATGAAATTCTAAGTTCATTATTATTTTCCCAAAAAATTAAAGTTTATGAGTTTAAATTCATATTCAACTGAATATGGGTTAAAAAGGATTTGCAAACAATGTATTCTGTTTTTATTTACATCCAACACAATTTCCCAACTCATATGGGAACAGGGTTTGTATGAAGAGAAATGGTGGTGAGAATATACTGTATTTTCCGACTCATAGGCCGCACCAGAGCGGATCTAGTCAGGTCTATTTTCATACAAAAGGCACATTAAAGGGGTCTGATTACGATTTATTTTTCTAAATGTAAAAGACTTCCTTGTGGTCTACATAACATCTAATGTTGGTTCTTTGGTCTAAATCAGGGGTCGGCAACCCAAAATGTTGAAAGAGCCATATTGGACCAAGAATACAAAAACAAATCTGTCTGGAGCCGCAAAAAATTAAAAGCTATATTACATACAGATAGTGTGTCATGAGAGATCAATTGAATTATGAGGACTTAAATGAAACTAGGCTTCACGGTGGCAGAGGGGTTAGTGCGTCTGCCTCACAATACGAAGGTCCTGCAGTCCTGGGTTCAATCCCGGGCTCAGGATCTTTCTGTGTGGAGTTTGCATGTTCTCCCCGTGACTGTGTGGGTTCCCTCTGGGAACTCCGGCTTCCTCCCACCTCCAAGGACATGCAACCTGGGGATAGGCCCCTCCCACCTCCAAAGACACGCACCTGGGGATAGGCCCCTCCCACCTCCAAAGACATGCACCTGGGGATAGGCCCCTCCCACCTCCAAGGACATGCAACCTGGGGATAGGCCCCTCCCACCTCCAAAGACACGCACCTGGGGATAGGCCCCTCCCACCTCCAAAGACACGCACCTGGGGATAGGCCCCTCCCACCTCCAAAAACATGCACCTGGGGATAGGTTGATTGGCAACACTTAATTGGCCCGAGTGTGTGAATGTGAGTGTGAATGTTGTCTGTCTATCTGTGTTGGCCCGGCGATGAGGTGGCGACTTGTCCAGGGTGTAATACGCCTTCCGCTCGATTGTAGCTGAGATGGGCGCCGGCGCCCCCCGCGACCCCAAAAAAGGGAATAAGCGGTAGAAAATGGATGGATGGAGGGATGGATAAATGAAATTAAATGAGCTCAAATATAGCTACAAATGAGGCATAATGATGCAATGTGTACATATTGCTAACCTAAATAGCATGTTAGCATCGATTAGCTTGCAGTCATGCAGTGACCAAATATGTCTGATTAGCACTCCACACAAGTCAAAACTCACCTTTGTGCATTCATGCACAACGTTAAAGTTTGGTGGACAAAATGAGTCATAAAAAGAAGTGGTATAAAACACGTCTTAGAAAGTCGGAGAAAGTTATACATGTAAATACACTACGGTGAGTTCAAGGACCGCCAAAATTAGTAGGACAAAGCGGCGCTCGCCTAATACTCGAACCAGTAAAGTATGTTTAATATAAACAGTGTGCTTTATAACAATTAGGGAGGTTTGTGTCATGTTTATCCTACATAAACCGTATTAAAACAAACAAAAAAAAAATTTCCCCTCATCTTTTCCCATTTTTTATATATTTTTGAAAAAGCTCCAGAGAGCCACTAGGGCGCAAGCGGCTCCAAAGCCGCGGGTTGCCGACCCCCGGTCTAAATGTTGCATGGATGATGTTCTGCGGGTTATCTTTAAGTTGCTTTCTGACAGTCGCTTCAGGATGCGCCGCTTTGTGGGCCGTCTTATTTACGTGCCTCAACTTCGACAGTGTCTTCTCCTTGTTGTAGCAGTGTAGCGTGCAAGGACGGGAGTGGAAAAAGTGTTAAAAGATGGCGCTAACTGTTTTAATGACATTCAGACTTTAACTTCAACAAATAACGGAGGAGTGTCTCCTCAGCCGTGGTTCACTAGTAAAATCGTCCGACCCAAACTATCGAAAAACTAAAGTTCCGTGGGTGAATTATGTAAACCCTATACACTGGTAGTTTTTAGCGCTTTCATAGCAAGATACAAGTTAGAACTTTACGCTCCTTCATATTAGAAATTGCAACAGTGGAGGATAAATGCCCCAAAGCAAGAAAATAGAGAAAGAGAAGACGTTGTCGACACAGACTACGATGGCGGATTCGCGCAAATTTTCAGGACTTATGCAGATCCCAAATACAGATCAGCAGGTACCAGAAGGTAAGAAAAGTTGGTTTTGCATAGTATTGCAAAACAAAACGGCAGTTAATATGTCTACTAATGGCTGCCATTTTGCGGTCCTTATACACACACCATAGTAATAGTCGTATGTTGAGAATCCATCAAGTGGTGCGGCTTCATAGCTTAGCCATAATGTACCTGTTGTGTACCTGTTTTTATTTAGTATTTATTTATTTATTTTATTGCGCTCTGTTTGTGTTGTGTTTGCTCGTTTTTCTTGTTATCTTTTAACCTGCCTATTGTAAAGCACTTTGGCTACCCCTGTGGTAAACTTTAAATGTGCTTTAGAAATAAAGTTGATTTGATTTGACGAACCAAAGTCGTACTAAAACATTTTGACGGATTTTTGTGCACCATGTGTAATGTTCTATATTTTAAAATAATAATAATAATACATTTTACTTATAAGGCGCCTCTCTGGGCACTCAAGGACACCGTACAAAAACAATAAAATCAAATTGGATAAAAACGACAACAACAACAACAAAGATAGATGAAATAAGATGATTTTGAAATGTTCCATTTTCAATGGAACATTTAAAGTTGTGGTGTTGTTTACTGGTGTCATCTTGCAGTCTACATGTACCGTATTTCCTTGAATTGCCGCTGGGTATATAGTATGCGCCTGCCTAGAATTACTGCCGGGTCAAACTCGTTTCGCACAATATTACTTTTATTAGCGCATGTCTAGAATTTCCGCCGGGTCAAACTCGTCACGTCAGGAGTGACACTTCACCTGTCATCATTTTCAAAATGGAGGAGGCTGATTTCAATCATTTGAAATCGCATAAAGGGAAGAAGATTAAGAGCTATTCAGTAGGATTTAAGGTCCAAGCTATTGAATATGCTAAAAAGAACAGTAAGCAGCTATGTTTTATTAATATACCGTAGCTGTGTGTGTCAAATATGAGTCATTAAATGACTCCCGCCTCCTGGTGGTAGAGGGCGCTAGTGATCCTTCTTGCGACTACTCGGCTGCAGAAGAAGTGACAACAAGCAGCAAGAGTGAGCAGCGATCGTTTATTTTTTCCTCTCGCTTGCACTTTTAACATGGAGGATTACATATCTAAAATAAAACAGTTTTCTAAACTGGACTTTCAATCCAAGCAGGAGGTAATAAAGGAAGATCTCCATCGAGACAAAGAGACTTTTAAAACTGAAGAATGATAAAGAAGACTTTTATAAACAAGTTATCGATGCTTTTGATCAGAAGGAGCTGCGCATGGACTTCATTTATAAGTAAAGGTAAGACCATAATAAAGTTTTTTTTATTAAATGTGCTTTTCATGATGGTATCCTTACATCACACTCAAATTTATAAGCACAGGCCTAAATTTACCGCATGCCTTTGGTAAGCGCCGGAGTGAGAAGAGGTTTTAAATTAATTAGCGCCCCGGCGGCAATTCAAGGAAATACGGTATCTCTTATGTGTGACTACTATCTAATGGTCACACTTGTCATCACACCATGTACCAATTAAAATAGCTTCGAGGTCGGTAACCACAACCAGAATTATTCCATACATTAGGCGCACCGGCTGATAAGGCGCACTGTTGATTTTTGAGAAAATCAAAGGATTTTAAGTGCGCCTTATAGTCCGACAAATATGGTATCCCAGCTGTGAATCAACCTCCACTTACCATGCTGTGGATCACATTGCAGCCCGGCTGGTCTGATGCCTCGCAGCCAGCAGAGCGAGAGAGAAAGAGAACAATTAGTGAACAACCTTAATATCCCTACTCTCCGCTTCCAGAATAAACCGCCACTACCACAGCGTCTAAGAACATGATGCAGAGAATTTAAAACGGGTAATATGCATTCAAGAAGTCCTGCCCTCTTCTAGCATACCCCAACTGCCTCTTAAAAGGCAAGGTTAAAGAAGAAGTGTGGTTGGAGCCCTTCCACAGACTCCTCGGTGTCTGTGTTTGGTTGTGCTTGGCAGGAGAACTCCTTGACTCTCAAGTTTATGAAGAACCCAGAATCCAAAACTGTGAGCTCTTGAAATATGAGCGCTGCCATGTAACTCAGGGATTTCCCGATCATCACATGACTTTGATTACTACGTCCTGACACAGTCCTTGGGGACTGTGTGACTTCTGCGGTGCTTTTTTGTGTACTTCCGGATCTGCCTCCTGGGAGCTTTTTGGCCATGGAGACCAGCTGCTGGGTCTCTGCCACACCAGAGTCGGTTTGGAGTGACTGGAGGAGATGCGGATGAAGGGACAGGAGCTGCAGGGCTAGTACTGAGCGCCGGGACGGACAAGCTTCACAGTGTCTTGGCTGTATGAGCAGGTATCGGACACCTCAGTATCCTTAAGACGCATCCTCGCTCATCCATGCAGACTGGACACTGGTTGCTTTGTTGGGTCTGCTCCTGGCCATGCTCCCTCCACCCCAGCAGACGATGGCGCTGAACACCGCAAAAGCCACCACAGTGGATATGTGTCTTTTACTTTTTATTCATAGCTGTATATACAAACCCCGTTTCCATATGAGTTGGGAAATTCTGTTAAAAGTAAATATAAACGGAATATAATGATTTGCAAATCCTTTTCAACCCATATTCAGTTGAATATGCTACAAAGACAACATATTTGATGTTCAAACTCATAAACATTATTTTTTTTGCAAATAATCATTAACTTAGAATTTCATGGCTGCAACACGTGCCAAAATAGTTGGGAAAGGGCATGTTCACCACTGTGTTACATCACCTTTTCTTTTAACAACACTCAATAAACGTTTGGGAACTGAGGAAACTAATTGCTGAAGCTTTGAAATTGGAATTATTTCCCATTCTTGTTTTATGTAGAGCTTCAGTCGTTCAACAGTCCGGGGTCTCCGCTGTCGTATTTTACGCTTCATAATGCGCCACACATTTTCCATGGAAGACAGGTCTGGACTCTTTTTTTATGAAGCCACGCTGTTGTAACACGTGCTGAATGTGGCTTGGCATTGTCTTGCTGAAATAAGCAGGGGCGTCCATGAAAAAGACAGCGCTCCAATGGCAGCATATGTTTTTCCAAAACCTGTGTGGACCTTTCAGCATTATTGGTGCCTTCACAGATGTGTAAGTTACCCATGCCTTGGGCACTAATGCACCCCCATACCATCACAGATGCTGGCTTTTCAACTTTGCGTCGATAACAGTCTGGATGGTTCGCTTCCCCTTTGGTCCGGATGACTCGATGTCGAATATTTCCAAAAACAATTTGAAATGTGGACTTGTCAGACCACAGAACACTTTTTCCACTCTGCATCAGTCCATCTTAGATGATCTCGGGCACAGAGAAGCCGGCCGCAATTCTGGATGTTGTTGATAATTGGCTTTCGCTTTGCATAATAGAGCTTTAACTTGCACTTACAGATGCAGCGATGAACTGTATTTAGTGACAGTGGTTTTCTGAAGTGTTCCTGAGCCCATGTGGTGATATCCTTCAGAGATTGATGTCGTTTTTTTATACAGTGCCGTCTGAGGGGTCGAAGGTCACGGTCATTCAATGTTGCCGCTTACGTGGAGTGATTTCTCCAGATTCTCTGAACCTTTTGATGATATTATGGAGCGTAGATGTTGAAATCCCTAAATTTCTTGCAATTGCACTTTGAGAAAGGTTGTTCTTAAACTGTTTGACTATTTGCTCACGCAGTTGTGGACAAAGGGGTGTACCTCGCCCCATCCTTTCTTGTGAAAGACTGAGCATTTTTTGGGAAGCTGTTTTTATACCCAATCATGGCACCCACCTGTTCCCAGTGGGATGTTCCACAAAGGGGTTTGATGAGCATTCCTCAACTTTATCAGTATTTATTGCCACCTTTCCCTACTTCTTTGTCACGTGTTGCTGGCATCAAATTCCAAAGTTAATGATTATTTGCAAAATAAATAAAATAAAAAATGTTTTATCAGTTTGAACATCAAATATGTTGTCTTTGTAGCATATTCAACTGAATATGGGTTGAAAAGGATTTGCAAATCATTGTATTCTGTTTATATTTACATCTAACACAATTTCTGGTTGCATCAGCTCTGCTCTTTTAATGTCCTTTGTGTTCTTTGATGTTTCACATGTAAGAGGTATGTGTGCTTTGGCTATGAGTTGTTTTTTCCCTTGGCCTCAGTCTGGACCCCCTCTCCAGGGACCCGGCCTGAGACCATTTTTTCTTTCTCCCCCCCCATTGTTTACCTGTCTTTCACGTTTTTTGTAAGGGGTGCCGGAAGTTGGCAGACCCGTCAGTGATCCTGTTCTGTCTCCCTGTAATGTTTGTCTGATCTTGAATGGGATTGTGCTGAAAATGTTTATTTCCCCTCGGGGATTAATAAAAGTATTTCTGATTGTGACATCTGTGACAGCATTAAGGGTTGCTTTCGCTGTACAATTAGTAGTTCTCCCCAGCACTCATCCCTGAAATGTTCTGATGGTGAAAGCACTGACCTTGAAGGCATACTTCCTGTTGATATTATCCTCCACAGACAGCATGGATATATGGAAGCTTGGTAGGAGGATGCTGCCAAGGATCCCCTCCTCTTTTTCATCTGCAACACAAAAGCCTCTCATATCAGTTACCTGAGGACAAAAGTTGCTAAATGTGTTGGGAATGATGAGATCAATCCAATCCACTTTATTTGTGTAGCAGATTTAAACAACATACCATATTTCCTTGAATTGCCGCCGGGGCGCTAATTAATTTAAAACCTCTTCTCACTCCGGCGTTTACCAAAGGCATGCGGTAAATTTAGGCCTGCGCTTATAAATTTGAGTGTGATGTAAGGATACTATCATGAAAAGCACACTTAATAAAAAAAAGTTATTATGGTCTTACCTTTACTTATAAATGAAGTCCATGCGCAGCTCCTTCTGATCAAAAGCATCGATAACTTGTTTATAGAAGTCTTCCTTATCTTTCTTCAGTTTTAAAAGTCTCTCTGTCTCGATGGAGATCTTCCTTTAGTACCTCCTGCTTCGATTGAAAGTCCAGTTTAGAAAACTGTTTCATTTTAGATATGTAATCCTCCATGTTAAAAGTGCAAGCGAGAGGAAAAAATAAATGATTGCTGCTTGTTGTCACTTCTTCTGCAGCCGAGTAGTCGCAAGAAGGATCACTAGCGCCCTCTACCACCAGGAGGCGGGAGTCATTTAATGACTCATATTTGACACACGCAGCTACGGTATATTAATAAAACATAGCTGCTTACTGTTCTTTTTAGCATATTCAATAGCTTGGACCTTAAATCCTACTGAATAGCTCTTAATCTTCTTCCCTTTATGCGATTTCAAATGATTGAAATCAGCCTCCTCCATTTTGAAAATGATGACAGGTGAAGTGTCACTCCTGACGTGACGAGTTTGACCCGGTGGAAATTCTAGGCATATGCTAATTATTTGGCGAAACGAGTTTGACCCGGCGGAAATTCTAGACATGTGCTAATAAAAATAATATTTTGCGAAAGGAGTTTGACCCGGCAGTAATTCCAGGCAGGAGCATACTGTATACCCGGCGGCAATTCAAGGAAATACGGTATAAGTCAGAAAAGACCAAATTCATCATGAGTCCTCTCTGAGTGTTAGCAAAACTTTTTTAAAAGAAATACAAACTTAGTAAAAAACAAAAAAAACAAATGCAGTGCAGTTAATGGAAACGATGAGCATAGATTGCAAGTCCTATGCCGCACTAATCCTCATTAAGTTTGCAGACGCGGCTCCACATTGACAATAAAGCACTCGCCACATGGGGGATTGCACATTGAGCTCAGCGTTTAAAGAAAAGAACTGAAACTCCCATCTCGATGCCTGCAGTCTGCTGCACACACCAGACAGTGTGCAGGACAACAAAACACATGTTCAGCACATCCAATGACATGAACTAGAGATGCCCGATGATGGCTTTTTTGCCCATATCCGATATTCTGATATTGTCCAACTCTTAATTAAGGATTCCGATATCAACCGATTCCTATATAAACAGTGGTGGAATTAACACATTATTATGCCTCATTTTGTTGTGATGCCCCGCTGGATGCATTAAAAAATGTAACAAAGTTTTCCAAAATAAAACAACTCAAGTTATGGAAAAAAATGCCAACATGGCACTGTCATATTTATTATTGAAGTCACAAAGTGTATTATTTTTTATTAACATGCCTCAAAACGGCAGCTTGGAATTTGGGACATGCTCTCTCTGAGAGAGCATGAGGAGGTTTAGGTGGGCGGGGCTGGGGGGTGTATATTGTAGCGTCCCGCAAGAGTTAGTGCTGCAAGGGTTTCTGGGTATTTGTTCTCTTGTATTTATGTTGTGTTACGGTGCGGATGTTCTCCCGAAATGTGTTTGCCATTCTTGTTTGGTGTGGGTTCACAGTGTGGAGCATATTTGTTGACGTATTATTGAAGTCAAAAAGTGCATTATTTTGGTTAACATGCCTCAAAACAGCAGCTTGGAATTTGGGACATGCTCTCCCTGAGAGAGCATGAGGAGGTTGAGGTGGACAGGGCTGGGGGTGTATGTTGTAGCATCCTGAAAAAGTTAGTGCTGCAACGGGGTCTGGAAATTAGTTCTGTTGTGTTTATGTTGAGTTACGGTGTGGATGTTCTCCAGAAAAGTGTTTGTCATTTTTGTTTGATGTGGGTTCACAGTGTGGCGCATATTTGTTGACTTATTATTGAAGTCAAAAAGTGCATTATTTTGGTTAACATGCCTCAAAACAGCAGCTTGGAATTTGGGACATGCTCTCCCTGAGAGAGCATGAGGAGGTTGAGGTGTGCAGGGCTGCGGGTGGCAGGGGGTGTATGTTGTAGCGTCCTGAAAAAGTTAGTGCAGCAAGGGATTCTGGGAATTAGTTCTGTTGTGTTTATGTTGTGTTACGGTGCGGATGTTCTCCCGAAATGTGTTTGTCATTCTTGTTTGGTGTGGGTTCACAGTGTGGCGCATATTTTTTGACTTATTATTGAAGTCAAAAAGTGCATTATTTTGGTTAACATGCGTCAAAACAGCAGCTTGGAATTTGGGACATGCTCTCCCTGAGAGAGCATGAGGAGGTTGAGGTGGGCAAGGCTGGGTGTGGCAGGGGGTGTATGTTGTAGCGTCCTGAAAAAGTTAGTGCTGCAAGGGGTTCTGGAAATTAGTTCTGTTGTGTTTATGTTGGGTTACGGTGTGGATGTTCTCCCGAAAAGTGTTTGTCATTCTTGTTTGGTGTGGGTTCACAGTGTGGCGCATATTTTTTGACTTATTATTGAAGTCAAAAAGTGCATTATTTTGGTTAACATGCCTCAAAACAGCAGCTTGGAATTTGGGACATGCTCTCCCTGAGAGAGCATGAGGAGGTTGAGGTGGGCAGGGCAGGGGGTGTATGTTGTAGCATCCTGAAAAAGTTAGTGCTGCAAGGGGTCTGGAAATGAGTTCGGTTGTGTTTATGTTATGTTACGGTGTGGATGTTCTCCCGAAAGGTGTCATTCTTGTTTGGTGTGGGTTCACAGTGTGGCGCATATTTGTAACAGTGTTAGTTGTTTATACTGCCACCCCTCAGTGTGACCTTTCAGCAAAAATATGGCAATATCGCAAAATGATTAAGTATGACACATAGAATGGACCTGCTAGCCCCGTTTAAATAAGAACATCTCATTTCAGTAGGCCTTTAATGTAATTTAAATGATTATTTTTGTATGAATGAATGTCGTTTATGTCCTCTTCTTTCCGACTTTTGATGAGGAGGTATCAGTCCGCCAGAAATTAGAGACCTGTGTATGTGTTTTGTTTTTCCAACACAGGTGGCCAATAAATGATGAAATGACGGAATGGTGGAGTGTCTTTAATTAAAAAAAACCCTACAAAACGCAGAATAAGACTCACTACATTTGACCAGAAAAATATGTTTTGTTGTGACAGAGACAGGAAGCAGCAAGTTTCACCATGAAAGAAGAAATATCTTGTAAAAGAGTGGAAGCTGAACTGGGCTTGGCATTTACAGGCAACCTCGCAGAATTGTTAAAGAGTGATGACAACCTTCTGCGGAATGGGTTTATTTGACAAGATCAGACCTTCTCCCACTACCTCTAAAGCTCTATTTTCCAAAAACCACGTAGCAACTCGGACATTTACTGGCTCCGAGTTAAGACCGAGAGAGCCTGAGTGCAGTTCAGTTGTTGGATAATCACAACAGAGAGCAGTTGTTTAGGTTTTGATGGAGAGGAGAGCTGATGACCATTCTATCCGATCTCTGCTGATGGATACAATTTCTCAACGTGCTCATGGGAGTAAATCCTCTGGAGCCGCGGTCTCTGCCTGTGGCTTTTGTTGGTCAGCGGGCGGAAAGAAGGCAACAGGATTGTCAGACATGGGAAATGACACAGACTTGATGTCATCCTGATCAGGAGAATGAATGGGTCTGCAATAATTGAGCGAGCAGACTCAGCATCACTGGGATGAGGCTTTCTCTGTAAGCCTTGTTTGGATTCTGGACGGCAAATCTAATTCTTATGTATAATTTATTTTTCGATAGGGAAGTTTTGAGTGTTTGAACTGGCAACAAAAGTGGGATCTGTATTAGTTAAAAAGTTAAAGTACCAATAATTTTCACACACACACTACTAGGTGTGGCAAGATTATTCTCTGCATTTGACCCATCACCCTTGCTCACCCCCTGGGAGGCGAGAGGAGCAGTGAGCAGCCGCGGTGGCCACGCCCGGGAATCATTGTTGGTGATTTAACCCCCGATTCCAAGATTTGATGCTGAGTGCCAAGCAGGGAGGTAACGGCTCCCATTTTTATAGTCTTTGGTATGACTCAGCCGGGGTTTGAACTCACAACCTACCAATGTCAGGGCGGACACTCTAACCCAGGGGTCGGGAACCTTTTTGTCTGAGAGAGCCAAGAAGCTAAATATTTTTAAAATGTATTTCCCTAAGAGCCATATAATGTTTTTTTTAACACTGAACACAACTAACGCGTGCATTTTTAAGTAAGACCAACATTTCCGGAGTAGAATAGGTCTCTTATTCTTTGTATTAACATTGTTATTCTGAAGTTAACTGTGGAGGGGGCGTGGCCTGCGGCCCTGCAGCAAAGCGGGATGTTGCCAGGACCGGCCTCGAAATCAGCGACAGGTGCATAGATGGCCCACCTGAGCCTTGTTATCTAATCACCTGTCGCTCTGTTATAAGCAGCAGCCAGGAGGAGAGACAGGGTTGGGGCTGGAGCCAGAGCGCGAGTGAGGACGAAAGAGAAAAAGACAATTGCTGGAAAGCAACTGAGAGAAAAATAAAATAAAACGATATTGTAACCCTAAAACAGGCTCTCGGTGGTCTGAAGAACCCCCAGGAGGCCAAGCCCCACACTAACCAATGATAAATAAATTACTTCTTACCATTAACGCAACTTTTTGAACATAAAAAAGCATGAGAATGTTTTATATTTTGAACGTTATTTTTAACACCGTGATTACAAGTTGAATTAAAGCTGCAAGCAGCATTGGTCGGGTCCGCCTTTGGCTGCTGCCCCCGAGATCCACGGCCGGATAAGCGTTAGAAGACGCCTTGGAGACACTATTTTGAGAATCTAATGCATTGTGAAAGTAATGCAGTTGTTGTATTGAAGTGAAAATATCAAACATCCTGTTGATTTTTGCTAAAGTATGTTAATTATTAAAATGTAGGTCTAAGTGAGACCTACATAGTGTTTTTTGTTTCATGTCTCTCTGACATTCTTACCGGAAGTTACAAGCAGTTTTATCTGTGTTTTCTTCCTAGGAGCAGTTTGTCCGTGTTGTATTCCTAGGGGGGCGGTAGAGCGCAATTTTGAGTTTTGAGGTTACGTTTTTTCATCAGATCGCAATTTTTGCCAGACCTGATGTGTGTGTCAAGTTTGGGGTTCTTTGAAGGCGCGTAAAATCAAAACCTGAGAACTTATCAAAACTCTGTTCTATACTTTTAATCAGAAGGGTTCAATCTCTCTCCTGTGCGAGTTTGAAGCCAAAACAACAAACGCACTCAGAGGAGATAATGTTTGAAGAAAGGTGACCGGTTTTTACAAAACATTTGTTTTGAAGGGGGGATTGCAAACTTCCTGTTGATTTTTTTGGGGGGTTGCCAATCTATGAAATGTAGGTCTAAGCGAGACCTACATAGAGGTTTTTGTTTCATGTCTCTCCGACATTCTTACCGGAAGTTACAAGCAATTTTGTCTGTTTTCTTCCTAGGAGCAGTTTTTCCCGTGTTTTATTCAAAAATAACACTAGAGCGCAATTTTGAGTTTTGGGGTTTGTTTTTTTCATTAGATCGCAATATTCGCCAGTCCTTATGTGTGCGCCAAGTTTGGTGACTTTTGAAGCATTTTAAAGGGGTCAAATTACAGCGCAAAGAGGCAAAAATTGCATTTTTTGCGAACATTTTATTTTGAAGGGGTTTTTGCCAACTTCCTGTAGATTTTTGCTGAAAGAAGTGAGTGTATGAAAATTGGGTCTAAGTCAGACCTACATAGGAGTTTTTGTTTTATGTCGCTATGACATTCCTAACAGAAGTTACATGCAGTTTTGTCTGTCATTTTTTCCTAGGGGGCGCTAGAGTGCAATTTTCATTTTGGGGGATTGGTTGCTTAATATGTTGGGAAGGTTTGCTATACCGACGTGTGTGTCAAATTTGGTGAGTTTTGAAGCATGTCAAATTACAGCGTGTAGGTGCGGAATAATAATAAAACACAGCAGTTTCAATAGGGTCCTTGGCCCATGGCAAAGGACTCCTGTGGAGTCTTTTGCCATGGGCCAAGGACCCTAATAATTCATTACTTATCGTGTTAAGCAATGTCAGCTCAGATTTATCCGAGAGCCAGATGCAGTCATCAAAAGAGCCACATCTGGCTCTAGAGCCATAGGTTCCCTACCCCTGCTCTAACCACTAACAGGTGCGGTGTGCAGTGTAAACGGGGTCAAAAGGATTGATGATAGTGACATGGTCAGCTTTAAAGGAATAAATCCATTTGACCTCAACACATTGTCGTTTAAGCGCCATTAATCATTCATCGACAAGAAATGGGGAAGGTGAATAGTAGATTAAAGGCCTACTGAAAGCCACTACTAGCGACCACGCAGTCTGATAGTTTATATATCAATGATGAAATATTAACATTGCAACACATGCCAATACGGCCGCTTTAGTTTACTAAAATGCAATTTTTAAATTTCGCACTGAAATATCCTGCTGAAATGTCTCGGTATGACGAGGACATTTTGTTCCAGCATCATTCCCAGCTATAAGTCGTCTGTTTTCATCGCGAAATTCCACAGTATTCTGGACATATGTGTTGCTGAATCTTTTGCAATTTGTTCAATGAACAATGGAGACATCAAAGAAGAAAGATGTAGGTGGGAAGCGGTGTATTGCGACCGCCTTTAGCAACACAAACACAGCCGGTGTTTCATTGTTTACATTCCCGGAAGATGACAGTCAAGCTTTACAGAGATGTCAAGCGAACATGGTTGGATTGGACCAAAAAACACAAAGTACAGTTTATTATGCAGCGATCATTTCGAAAGATCGTGTTTCGAAGAGGGTCCCGTGCGAAGGGCAGAAATGGACATCGCGACCATCCGTCGACTGGTGCTGAAGAAAGGTGCGGGGCCGACCTTCAGGTTGTACAGGTACGACCACATAATCTCACTAAAACACTAGTAACACAATAAGCAGATAAGAGATTTTCCAGAATTTTCCTAGTAAATGTGTCTAATAACATCAAAATCGCTCCCACTGCCCTCGTCTTTTTTTTTTCTTTCTAGTCCTCCACTCTCACTTTCCTCATCCACGAATCTTTCATCCTCGCTCAAATTAATGGGGAAATCGTCGCTTTCTCGGTCCGAATCGCCCTCGGCGTTGGTGGCCATGATTGTAAACAATGTTCAGATGTGAGGAGCTCCACAACCCGTGACGTCACGCGCACATCGTCTGCTACTTCCGGTACAGGCAAGGCTTTTTTATTAGCGACCAAAAGTTGTGAACTTTATCGTGGATGTTCTCTACTAAATCCTTTCAGCAAAAATATGGCAATATGGCGAAATGATGAAGTATGACACATAGAATGGACCTGCCATCCCCGTTTAAATAAGAACATCTCATTTCAGTAGGCCTTTAAATGTTATGGTGCTTATGTTGATTTAAGTTAAAAGTAGTAATATTCCTGCATGTACCTCTTTTAAATGTGTACGCACACAATGTAGAAAAAAACACCAAAAAAGCAATAGTTACTAACAGAAATGTCCGATAATGGATTTTTTGCCAATATCTGATATCCCGATATTGTCCAACTCTTCATTACCGATTCCGATATCAACCGATATATACAATCGTGGAACACATTATCATTCCTGATTTTATTGTGATGCCCCACTGGATGCATTAAACAATGTAACAAGGTTTTCCAACGTGGCATTTTTTGGCCATGTTGACTTATTATTAAAATCACAAAGTGCATTATTTTGGTTAACATGCCTCAAAACAGCAGCTTGGAATTTGGGACATGCTCTCCCTGAGAGAGCATGAGGAGGTTGAGGTGGGCAGGGCTGGGGGTGCCAGGGGGTGTATGTTGTAGCGTCCCGAAAAAGTTAGTGCTGCAAGGGCTTCTGGGAATTAGTTCTGTTGAGTTTATGTTGGGTTACGGTGTGGATGTTCTCCCGAAAAGTGCTTGTCATTCTTGTTTGGTGTGGGTTCACAGTGTGGCGCATATTTGTAACAGTGTTAAAGCTGTTTATACGGCCACCCTCAGTGTGACCTGTATGGCTGTTGACCAAGTATGCCTTGCATTCACTTGTGTGTGTGAAAAGCCGTAGATGTTATGTGATTGGGCTGCCTTTAAGGTTTATTGGCGCTCTGTACTTCTCCCGACGTCCGTGTACCACTCTGTACAGCAGCGTTTTAAAAGTCATACATTTGACCATGAATTGGTTAAAGTGGACCCCGACTTAAAGGGGAACATTATCACAATTTCAAAAGGGTTAAAAACAATAAAAATCAGTTCCCAGTGGCTTGTTGTATTTTTTGAATTTTTTTTCAAAATTTTAACGGTCCCGGAATATCCCTAAATAAAGCTTTAAAGTGCCTTATTTTCGCTATCTTCGAAACCACTATCCATTTCCCTGTGACGTCATACAGGGCTGCCAATACAAACAACATGGCGGTTACCACAGCAAGATATAGCGACATTAGCTCGGATTCAGACTCGGATTTCAGCGGCTTAAGCGATTCAACAGATTACACATGTATTGAAACAGATGGTCGGAGTATGGAGGCAGATAGCGAAAACGAAATTGAAGAAGAAATTGAAGCTATTGAGCGAATAGCTATTGACGCTATTCGGCCATAGCATGGGTGTACCTAATGAAGTGGCCCATAGCATGGCTGCCTTATTAGCATCGCCGGTAAAATGTGCGGACCAAACGATCAGGACTTTCGCATCTTGTGACACTGGAGCAACTTAAATCCGTCGATTGGTAAGTGTTTGTTTCGCATTAAATGTGGGTATCTAGTTTCAAATGTACATACAGCTAGCGTAAATAGCATGTTGCATCGATTAGGGTAGCATGTTATCGATTAACTGGCAGTCATGCCGTGACCAAATATGTCTGATTAGCACATAAGTCAACAACATCAACAAAACTCACCTTTGTGATTTCGTTGACTATCGTTGCAAATGCATCTGCAGGTTATCCATACATCTCTGTGCCATGTCTGCCTTAGCATCGCCGGTAAAATGTGAAGACACTTTGGTACATTCAATGGGGGTCTGGCGGCAGACACTTTGGCATCTTGGGGCCAGTGGTGCAACTTGAATCCCTCCCTGTTAGTGTTGTTACACCCTCCGACAACACACCCACGAGGCATGATGTCTCCAAGGTTCCAAAAAATAGTCGAAAAAACGGAGAATAACAGAGCTGAGACCCGGTGTTTGTAATGTGTTGAAAATGAAAATGGCGGGTGTGTTACCTCGGTGACGTCACATTCTGACCAAATCGCTAAAAGACCGATAAACAGAAAGGCGTTTAATTTACCAAAATTCACCCATTTAGAGTTCGGAAATACATGGTCTTTTTTCTGCAACATCAAGGTATATATTGACGCTTACATAGGTCTGCTGATAATGTTCCCCTTTAAACAAGTTGAAAAACTTATTGGGGTGTTACCATTTAGTGGTCAATTGTACGGAATATGTACTGTACTGTGCAATCTACTAATTGAAACCGATACCGATAATTTCTGATATTACATTTTAAAGCATTTATCGGCCGATAATATCGGCAGCCCAATATTATCGGACATCTCTAGTTACTAATGCTTTTTGGAATACTGTGAAAAGACAAATGTTTGTAAATGCCATCAACAGAAATTCAATTAGTGGGTTTATGATAGTGAAACCGGGTGAAAGGGGCCTGACTGATTCCTGGATACTTGTCTACTAGGGTGGTGCAAATGGGAGGGTTCCTGGTTCAATCCCCACCTTTTACCAACCTAGTCACGTCCGTTGTCTTTTTGAGCAAGACACTTCACCCTTGCTCCTGATGGGTTGTGGTTAGGGCCTTGCATGGCAGCTCCCTCCATCAGTGTGTGAATGTGTGTGTGAATGTGGAAGTAGTGTCAAAGTGCTTTGAGTACCTTGAAGGTAGAAAAGCGCTATACCAGTATAAACCATTTACCATTTACTGACTTTAGGGAGAGTGAACCAAATGTTCATGTTTCTTACAGAACGATTTCAACCATCTCTCAAAGTCTTGTACCTACAGGCTCCTTACCAGAGAGACTTGATTTCAGCTCTATAAAAGTAACCAAAAGAATGGCTTGGGGCTGTGAAAAGCAAAATGTTACAAATAAAACAGTCTTGTTGAAGATGACTCACCTCTGTAGTAGAAGAGGCACAAATCAGACAGCACAAACCAGCGCTTCTTCCACAATTTCATCCCCGTACTGTCCTGTGAAGACACCAGAAAGACCGGGCACACCATTGGTTTGCAAAGAAGAAGAAATGATTATCGAACATAGTTAGTGCAGTCTGGATGGTTCGCTTCCCCTTTGGTCCGGATGACACAATGTCGAATATTTCCAAAAACAATTTGAAATGTGGACTCGTCAGACCACAGAACTCTTTTCCACTTTGCATCAGTCCATCTTAGATGATCTCGGGCAAAGAGAAGCCGGCGGCGTTTCTGGATGTTGTTGATAAATGGCTTTGGCTTTGGATAGTGGAGCTTTAACTTGCATTTACAGATGTAGCGACCAACTGTATTTAGTGACAGTGGTTTTCTAAAGTGTTCCTGAACCCATGTGGTGATATCCTTTAGAGATTGATGTTGGTTTTTGATACAGTGCCGTCTGAGGGATGGAAGGTCACGGTCATTCAATGTTGGTTCCCGGCCATGCGGCTTACGTGGAGTGATTTCTCCAGATTCTCTGAACCTTTTGATGATATTATGGAGCGTAGATGTTGAAATCCCCTAAATTTCTTGCAATTGCACTTTGAGAAACGTTGTTCTTAAACTGTTTGAAAGAAACAGAACTTTGCTGGGTTTCTGGTAGTTATTGGCAACCCTGCAGAAATGTTTCATTATAGCTGGGTTGACCTTGAGCAGGGGTCAACAACCCAAAATGTTGATGGAGCCATATTGGACCACAAATACAAAATGGTAATCGGTCTGGAGCCGCAAAAAATGTAAAGACTTATATAAGTTTTATAATGATGGTAACACATGATGGAAGTGTCTAATTATCTATATCAGCCTACTATCAAACTGACTGTGTCGCAGGCTGACGCAAATCTTCATTGACAGAAATTTTGAAATGTAATATTTATTCTACACATCTTTTACAACATTGGAAAACATTAGTAAAACTTTTTTAGAGGGTTGGATAACTCCTGGAAATGCCTGTTTTAGAATAGAAGTTAAAGTAAACAGCAGGCTGTCTTCTTCTAATGGATTTATTCCAATCTTTGCAAGATGGGTAATATTTGCTGTAGTCTGGAACAACATGGCAGCCAATACGACATACAGATACTGTAAATATAAGTGAAATACACAAAGGACATTAGTAAGGGAAATTAAATGAGCTCAAATATACCTACACATGAGGCATAATGATGCAATATGTACATACAACTAGCCTAAATAGCATGATTAGCTTGCAGTCATGCACTGACCAAATATGCCTGATTAGCACGCCAACAAGTCAATAACATCAACAAATCTCACCTCTGTGCATTCACGCACAGCATAAAACGTTTGGTGGACAAAATGAGACAAATAAGGAGTGGCGTAAAACACTTCTTTCTGTGGGGCGTGGTCATTAAAAATTAGGGCTGTGAATCTTCGGGTGTCCCACGATTCGATTCAATATCGATTCTTGGGGTCACAATTCGATATTATATCGATTTTTTTCGATTCGATTCGATTCAAAAACTATATTTTTCCGATTCAAAAGGATTCAGTATTCATTCAATACATAGATTTCAGCAGGATCTACCCCAGTCTGCTGACATGCTAGCAGAGTAGTAGATTTTTGTTAAAAAGCTTTTATAATTGTAAAGGACAATGTTTTATCAACTAATTGCAATAATGTAAATTTGTTTAAAACTATTAAATGAACCAAAAATATGACTTATTTTATCTTTGTGAAAACATTGGACACTGTGTGTTGTCCAGCTTATGAGATGCCATGCAAGTGTAAGCCACTGTGACACTATTGTTCTTTTTTATTATTTTTATAAATGTGTAATGATAATGTCAATGAGGGATTTTTAATCACTGCTATGCTGAAATTATAACTAATATTGATACTGTTGTTGATAATATTCACTACTTTTGTTTTGTTCTGTGTGGTGTTTGTGTCTCCTCTCAATTGCTCTGTTTATTGCAGTTCTGAGTGTTGCTGGCTCAGGTTTGCTTTTGGAATTGGATTGCATTGTTATGGTATGAGAATGAGAATCGATTCTGAATCGATTCCATTCGTATTTGAATCGATTTTTTCCCACACCCCTATTAAATATGTATTCTGATATATGTTCTTCTCAAAAAATGAGCCAAAGTCAGTGAGTCTCAGTTTGAATAATTAATTAATTGTATGATTTTTCTTTTAATAAAAAATGAGAACGGGTCCCACAGACCCAACCACCACACATCCAATTTTCTTCTTTGCTGCAAAGAACAAAAACGGATGTGGCGTTAGGGCTGGGCGATATATCGCGGGTTTGTCTCATATAGAAAATGACTATACCGTGATATTGGAGTATATGTTCTCACGCAGTTGATTTTAGCTGCGGACATTACACTACAGGCTCTTCTCACTCCTTCTTGTGTCTCCTTCTCACAGACAGTAAGCGCAGGTTCTTACACACGTCACATACTGTCACCTCATACCTCACATACGTATACACCCTCGCCCAGCAGAGAAGTAACAGAGTGGCTAACGTTAGCCGTGATGCTACCGGAGTGTTGCGAAGGTGCAAATCTGGCAACAAATGAAGGAAGAATTAATTCCCAATAAAAACAGCAGGGGGTCCATCGTCTGGCGGTGGTTAGCTTCAAGTGCGAATATGTCGAATAGATAACTTTAATTTGTCAAGTGTGGGGCACAAGCCTTGCTACCAAAAGTAGCATTACTGCTAATACGTAGCATCATTTGAAAAGTCACCTGCTAATAATTTTAATAAATACGTTTTGGAAAATTGACTTAGTTGTGATTTCCCTCTCTGCATGAAAGTTTAAAAGTAGCATATATGAATGCAGTATGAAGAAGAATGTTTGAATGTAGACTAGTGATGCACCGAAATGAAAATTTGTGGCCGAAGCCGAATAAAATTTAAACGCTTGGCCGAAGGCCGAATACCGAACACTGAATGCAGTTTTTCACAATTTTTTTTAATATTGCATAAAGAGCCTAGAAGAAATATTTAGACATGTTTTTCAAATAAAGTATTTTTTTATTGAATATTGACATTTTTTTAATATTCCAGTAGCCTTTGCTTTTCAAAAAAAGCACAAAGTTTTTCATTTATATTAGGCCTTCAAACCAAACATGCATTCCAAAAAAAAAAATAAAGTGCATTAAAGTGGATAAACCCACAACAAATGAATTATTGTCCTTTTGGCAAAAGTCTGCTTAGCCACAGTAGATATGCTAATAATGTAAACAGAAGGCTCAAGTAAATCTCAATTAAGTGTGTGCTTGTAACCTCATACACTTATACAGGTAGCCTACACAACAGGCTAATAATGTAAACAGAGGCCCCACTAAATCTCAATAAGTGTGTGCTTGTAACCTCATACACTTATACAGGTACACAACATATCCCAACGTCACCGCGTCAAAAATTGCGTCACACGCCACTATTCGGCCTTGTTCTTAACTCATTCCACCGAAGGCCGAATGTGGCTTTTTTTGCCATATTCGGCCGAATTTATTCGGTTACCGATTAATCGGTGCATCCCTAGTGTAGACACATAGAAT
Organism: Nerophis ophidion; assembly: GCF_033978795.1. Classification (NCBI taxonomy): domain Eukaryota; kingdom Metazoa; phylum Chordata; class Actinopteri; order Syngnathiformes; family Syngnathidae; genus Nerophis; species Nerophis ophidion. The sequence continues at coordinate 1,159,932 of NC_084622.1, forward strand.
CATCATACTGCTGTGATTATATGCATCAAGTGTTCATTCAAGGCTAAGGCAAAATACCGAGATATACATCGTATATCACGATATGGCCTAAAAATATTGCGATATTTAAAAAAGTCCATATCGCCCAGCCCTATGTGACGTCATATGCGACCCAGCAATAGAATACTTTTCAATGTTTTCAACAAGCTGGTGTCAAATTGTTTCTTGAATGAACTTGATGAGGTTGGTCAGACTTCACTTTTCAGTTCAGACCGAATTAAAGAAGCAGGCCTTTCAGTCACCTCACTGGGGGAGGCATTAGATGTCCCCTATGAAGCAACTGAAAGCTTACAGGACTTCAATAGCCTCTAGGTTTCAAAAGAAGCAAGGAAATAAGTGAAAAATCCAGCTTTTATTCTTGGTAGCAGAATTGTATGTCTTCTGCTTGATCCCCATAACCTCCATTGAGCTCCTAAAGAAACAGCAGCTGGCATCTCTGCCAAAGGAAGCCATCATGTGCTGAAAGGACGTACCAGGAGGCTGCAATCAAGACTAAATGAGTCTGCCACTTAGAAAAGCCTGAGAGTCCTGTCTGGCAGAGGGCCGCCCCAAGCATCCCCTTTTCACCCTGCCGCTGTAAGCGGGAATCTTGATGGAAGGATTGCTATTCAAAGTGCCAAAGTAGCAACACCGGACAAAGAAATCCAATCCTGTATGACATCAAATAAGCTTCTTATAACTGTGAACTTAATTCTAGCAGGGAGAGAGAAAACTCTTAAGGTGTCTGAATCATTTTATTACTTAAAGACCTACTGAAAGCCACTACTGGCGACCACGCAGTCTGATAGTTTTTTTTATCAATGATGAAATATTAACATTGCAACACATGCCAATACGGCCGCTTTAGTTTACTAAATTGTAATTTTGAATTTCGCGCCGAAGTACTATGCTCAAACGTCGCGGTACGATGACGCGTACGCGTGACGTCATGCATTGTAGAGGACATTTTGTTCCAGCACCGTTCCCAGCTATAAGTCGTCTCTTTTTATCGCATAATTCCACAGTATGTAGCTGAATCTTTTGCAATTTGTTCAATGAATAATGGAGACGTCAAAGAAGAAAGCTGTAGGTGGGAAGCGGTGTAATGCGGCCGCCTTTAGCAACACAAACACAGCCGGTGTTTCATTGTTTACATTCCCGAAAGATAACGGTGGAGCTTTACTATGGAACAGAGATGTCAAGTGAACACGGTTGGATTGGACCACACACACAAAGTACAGTGTATTATGCAGCGATCATTTCGAAAGATCGTGTTTCGAAGAGGGTCCCTAGCGAAGGGCAGAGATGAGTATCGCCACCACCCGTCGACTGCTGCTGAAGAAAGGTGCGGGGCCGACCTTCAGGTTGTACAGGTACGACCATATAATCCAGGGGTAGGGAACCTATGGCTCTAGAGCCAGATGCCGCTCTTTTGATGACTGCATCTGGCTCTCAGATAAATCTTAGCTGACATTGCTTAACACGGTAAGTAATGAATAATTCCGCTGGTAATAACAGTGTCAAAAATAACGTTCAAAATCTAAAACATTCTCATCCATTTTAATCCATCCATCCGGTTCCTACCGCACCTGTTCAAGAAGTCGCATTAATTGTAAGAAGTATTTTATTTATTGTTGGTTAGCTTCAGAATAACAACGTTATTAAAAGGAATAAGAGACTTATTTATACTCATTTAGTTGTATTCAGTCTTAAAAAAATATTATATGGCTCTCACTGAAACACTTTTTAAAATATTTGGCTTGTATGGCTCTCTCAACCAAAAAAGGTTCCTGACCCCTGATATAATCTCACTAAAACACTAGTAACACAAAAAGCAGATAAGGGATTTTCCAGAATTATCCTAGTAAATGTGTGTAATAACATCTGAATCACTCCCACTGTGTAGTCTTTTTTTTTTTCTAGTCCTTCACTCTCACTTTCCTCATCCACGAATCTTTCATCCTCGCTCAAATTATTGGGGAAATCGTCGCTTTCTTGGTCCGAATCATTCTCGCTGAAGATGACAGTCAAGCTTTACAGAGATGTCAAGCGAACACGATTGGATTGGACCACACACACAAAGTACAGTGTATTATGCAGCAATCATTTCGAAAGATCGTGTTTCGAAGAGGGTCCCTTGCGAAGGGCAGAAATAATAATAATAATAATAATGGATTAGATTTATATCGCGGTTTTCTATTGTTAGATACTCAAAGCGCTCACAGAGAAGTGGGAACCCATCATTCATTCACACCTGGTGGTGGTAAGCTACATCTGAAATGGGCATCGCCACCATCCGTCCACTGGTGCTGAAGAAAAGTGCGGGGCCGACCTTCAGGTTGTACAGGTACGACCACATAATCTCACTAAAACACTAGTAACACAATAAGCAGATAAAGGATTTTCCAGAATTATCCTAGTAAATGTGTCTAATAACATCTGAATCACTCCCACTGTATAGTCTTTTTTTTTTCTAGTCCTTCACTCTCACTTTCCTCATCCACGAATCTTTCATCCTCGCTCAAATTAATGGGGAAATCGTCGCTTTCTCGGTCCGAATCATTCTCGCTGAAGATGACAGTCAAGCTTTACAGAGATGTCAAGCGAACACGATTGGATTGGACCACACACACAAAGTACAGTGTATTATGCAACAATCATTTCGAAAGATCGTGTTTCGAAGAGGGTCCCTTGCGAAGGGCAGAAATAATAATAATAATAATAATGGATTAGATTTATATCGCGGTTTTCTATTGTTAGATACTCAAAGCGCTCACAGAGAAGTGGGAACCCATCATTCATTCACACCTGGTGGTGGTAAGCTACATCAGAAATGGGCATCGCCACCATCCGTCGACTGGTGCTGAAGAAAGGTGCGGGGCCGACCTTCAGGTTGTACAGGTACGACCACATAATCTCACTAAAACACTAGTAACACAATAAGCAGATAAGAGATTTTCCATAATTATCCTAGTAAATGTGTGTAATAACATCTGAATCACTCCCACTGTATAGTCTTTTTTTTTTTTCTTTCTAGTCCTTCACTCTCACTTTCCTCATCCACGAATCTTCCATCCTCGCTCAAATTAATGGGAAAATCGTCGCTTTCTCGGTCCGAATCGCTCTCGCTGCTGGTGGCCATGATTGTAAACAATGTTCGGATGTGAGGAGCTCCACAACCCGTGATGTCACGCGCACATCGTCTGCTACTTCCGACCAAAAGTTGCGAACTTTATCGTGGATGTTCTCTACTAAATCCTTTCGGCAAAAATATGGCAATATCGCGAAATGATCAAGTATGACACATAGAATGGAGCTGCTATCCCCGTTTGAATAAGAACATCTCATTTCAGTAGGCCTTTAACAGTCCTACGTCTTCCATTTTTTTCTAATGAGCAATAACAAATTAAAAACACGACCCAAGGCCAATCACTTTTAATTATTTGTTTTTATCCATTGCCGAGTCATATAAAACCTTCGAGATCATCGCTGGTGCGTATAAAAAATATAGCTTTGCTTACCTGCTTATAAAGCCAGTTCTTCCTAATAACTGGAGCACCGGGATTCCTCCTGATGGAGTTGGATCTCTTCCCAAAATTATGGAGTTTTTTAGCAGGTCTTGGTGCCTAAAAATGCAAATGAATATGTTAACAAATAATGTCAAAATCACAATGAAGTCATTTTCTAAATGTTAAAGTAAAACGTGAGTTAGTCTGTTGGCATTTTTAAACAGTTGCATTAGAGTAGTATATTAGTTTGTTTTGGTTCCAAAACCTCTAACAAAGACTGCTAACTACAAAAAACCGAATACATTGTTTCGTATGAGTTAGAGTTTATTTGGAACATGCAAGCATACGACATGTTACATCACAATTTCCAGTTTCTCTTTCAAACATGTTGGAAAAGGAGTAGGAACAAGCAGAGCTTGTATGAAGAAAATCATGCAAATCTTAAACCATGCATTCCAGATGCACAAAAATATGAAAACATTTTTTATTTTTAAGGGAAGGATTAAGAATTTTCCATGCAGAAAACAATGCGGAAGACATAGAAAACAGGAACGAACCAAATAAACCAGCATTTTGACTTTATTGAACATTTTTGCGTGGGTGAAAACGGCAATGAGCTCAGAGGGACCACACTTAAGACGTCTTATTTGAATTCATAGATATTTGGGACTCGCAACTTCCTTTGGCTCGACGGTGACTTGTTTTGCAGTCGTACTCAATGAAAAAAAGGGCAAAAACTGAGCCACAAACACATTCTTTGTTTAGGCCCTCGATTCTGTAGACAGTAGTTTTGTTTTTGTCAAATGCTAAACGAAGCAGTATTGTCTTTTTCGGACTATTAGGCGCACTTGAAATCCTTTCATTTTCTCAAAACTCGACAGTGCGCCTTATAACCCAGTGTGAGTAATGTATGGAATGATTTTGGTTGAAGCTATTTAATTTGGTAGTGAAGTGAAGTGAATTGTATTTATATAGCGCTTTTTCTCTAGTGACTCAAAGCGCTTTACATAGTGAAACCCAATATCTAAGTTACATATAAACCAGTGTGGGTGGCACTGGGAGCAGGTGGGTAAAGTGTCTTGCCCAAAGACACAACGGCAGTGACTAGGATGGCGGAAGCGGGAATCGAACCTGCAACCCTCAAGTTGCTGGCACGGCCGCTCTACCAACCGAGCTATACCGTCCCACGCGGTATACGCATTTGGTACATGGTGAAATGATAAGTGCGACCAGTAGATGGCAGTCACACACAAGAGATACGTGTAGACTGCAATATGACTCAAGGAAACAACACCAAAATTGTACATGTTGCATTGAAAGTATAGAACATTAAACACGGCGCTCAATAATCTATCAGAATGTTTTAGTATGACTTTGGTGAGCCGTAGCTGATAAGCTTCTTTTTTTTCTCTATCTTCTTGTTGTAGGACATTCCTTCTAATATAAAGTAGTGTACATTTCTTACTTATTCCCATGAAAGCGCTAAAATATACCGGTGTAGTAAGTTTTATTATTCACCCAAGGAACTTTAGTTATTAGAGAGTTCTGGTTGGACGTTTATCACGGTACACATTTCCGGCCTTGTTGCACTGGTGAGCCACGGATGAGAAGATACTGCTCCGTTATGTAGTGTCAATGTCATTAAAACAGTAAGCTCCATCTTTTGACACTTCTTCCACTCCCGTCCTTGCACGCTACACCGCTACAACAAAGATGACGGGGAGAAGATGCTGTCGATGGTGAGCCACGTAAATAAGACCGCCCACAAAACGGCGCATCCTGAAGCGACTGTCAGAAAGCGGCTTGAAAATTATCTGTAAATCATCATCTATGCAACATTTGACCAAATAACTACCATTACATGTTATGTAGACCACAAGGAAGTGTTTATATTTAGAAAAAAACCTAATAAAATTATTTCTTTAATGCGCCTTTTAATCCGGTTAGCCTTTTTTGTGATAATAGACCTGACTAAACCTGCTCATCGGCAGTGCGCCTTTTAATCCCGTGGGTCCTATGTAGGGCTGGGCGATATATCGATATACTCAATATATCGCGGGTTTGTCTCTGTGCAATATAGAAAATGACTATATGGTGATATTGGAGTATACGTTCTCACGCAGTTGCTTTTAGCTGCGGGCATTACAATACAGGCTCTTCTCACTTTTTGTTGTCTCTCCTTCTCACAGACAAGCAGGCGCACCTTCTTACGTACGTCACATACGTATACGCCCTCGCGGAGCAGAGAGGTAGCAGCATGGGTAACGTTAGCTGTGGTTTGAGTGGTAATACGAGAGAAAGAAGGTGCAAATCTGATAACAAATGAAGGAAGAATTCATTCCCGAGAAAAACAGCAGGGGGTCCATCGTCTGGCGGTGGTTTGGCTTCAAGTGGGAATATGTCGAACAGACAACCGTAATTTGTCAAGTGTGGGGCTAAAGCGTTGGTACAAAAAGTAGCATTAATGCTAATATGTAGCACCATTTGAAAATACACCTGCTAAAGATTGAAGAGTGCTTACTCCGCATGTCAACATCTCCATTCGGTGCCGCACCAACAAAATGCCGAGGCAACCATTTCCACATCAACACTGCATGAAAAAAATAGTCAACAACAGGAACCTACCACATAGCGAAGGACATACACTATTTTATTTCCTATTATGCAGCTCATTTTTATTTGACACTTATTGAAATATCTTGTGCGACATCATGCACAAAAGTGCACTTTATTTGTTTCAAACTATTGTAGTGGCGTTCTGTACAAAAAGTGCACTTTAATTTAGTGTTGTTTTTATATATCATCTTAGTGACATCATGCACAAAAGTGCAATCATAGCTTGTTTTAAAATGTCTCTGACAATCTTGCACTTTCTGTTTTAGAAATGACAGGAAAGTTTGTGCCACTGCTTAATAACTGTTTCATAAATACACTTTTAGTTGTGATTTCCCTCTCTGCATGAAAGTTTAAAAGTAGCATATATGAATGCAGTATGAAGAAGAATGTTTGAATGTAGACACATAGAATCATCATACTGCTGTCATTATATGCATCAAGTGTTCATTCAAGGCTAAGGCAAAATATCCAGATATATATTGTGTATCGTGACATGGCTTAAAAATATTGAGATATTAAAAAAAAAAGCCATATCGCCCAGTCCTAAACTGTAGTATGTCAAGTATGTGGCAAAAGTGTTTCTACAAAAGGTAGCACCACTGCTAATGCAGCATCATTTGAAAAGTCACCAGCTAGAGATTGAAGAGTGCTTGAAACTCTGCATGTCAACATCTTTGTTCGGTGCCACACCAACAAAATGCAGAGGCAACAATTTCTAGATCAAAACCGTATGACAGAAATAGTTAACAACAGAAAGAGATAACGTCCGCAGGAACCTACTACATAGTGAAGGACATACACTATTTGATTTCCTATTATGCAGCTCATTTTTATTTGACACTTATTGAAATATCTTGTGTGACATCATGCACAAAAGTGCACTTTATTTGTTTTAAACTATTGTAGTGGCGTTCTGTACAAAAAGTGCACTTTAATTTAGTGTTGTTTTTATATATCATCTTAGTGACATCATGCACAAAAGTGCAATCATAGCTTGTTTTAAAATGTCTCTGACAATCTTGCACTTTCTGTTTTGGAAATGACATGAATGTTTGTGCCACTGTTTAATAAATACACTTTTAGTTGTGATTTCCCTCTCTGCATGAAAGTTTAAAAGTAGCATATATGAATGCAGTATGAAGAAGAATGTTTGAATGTAGACACATAGAATCATCATACTGCTGTCATTATATGCATCAAGTGTTCATTCAAGGCTAAGGCAAAATATCCAGATATATATTGTGTATCGTGACATGGCTTAAAAATATTGAGATATTTAAAAAAAAAGCCATATCGCCCAGTCCTAAACCGTAGTATGTCACGTACGTGGCAAAAGTGTTTCTACAAAAGGTAGCACCACTGCTAATGCAGCATCATTTGAAAAGTCACCAGCTAGAGATTGAAGAGTGCTTGAAACTCCGCATGTCAACATCTTTGTTCGGTGCCACACCAACAAAATGCCGAGGCAACAATTTCTAGATCAAAACCGTATGACAAAAATAGTTAACAACAGAAAGAGATAACGTCCGCAGGAACCTACTACATAGCGAAGGACATACACTATTTGATTTCCTATTATGCAGCTCATTTTTATTTGACACTTATTGAAATATCTTGTGTGACATCATGCACAAAAGTGCACTTTATTCGTTTCAAACTATTGTAGATGGTGTTCTGTACAAAAAGTGCCCTTTAATTTAGTGTTGTTTTGATATATCATCTTAGTGACATCATGCACAAAAGTGCACTAATAGCTTGTTTTAAAATGTCTCTGACAATCCTGCACTTTCTGTTTTGGAAATGACATGAATGTTTGTGCCACTGCTTAATAACTGTTTAATAAATACACTTTTAGTTGTGATTTCCCTCTCTCCATGAAAGTTTAAAAGTAGCATATATGAATGCAGTATGAAGAAAAATGTTTGAATGTAGACACATAGAATCATCATACTGCTGTGATTATATGCATCAAGTGTTCATTCAAGGCTAAAGCAAAATATCCAGATATATATTGTGTATCGTGACATGGCTTAAAAATATTGAGATATTTAAAAAAAAAGCCATATCGCCCAGTCCTAAACCGTAGTATGTCAAGTATGTGGCAAAAGTGTTTCTACAAAAGGTAGCACCACTGCTAATGTAGCATCATTTGAAAAGTCACCAGCTAGAGATTGAAGAGTGCTTGAAACTCCGCATGTCAACATCTTTGTTCGGTGCCACACCAACAAAATGCCGAGGCAACAATTTCTAGATCAAAACCGTATGACAAAAATAGTTAACAACAGAAAGAGATAACGTCCGCAGGAACCTACTACATAGCGAAGGACATACACTATTTGATTTCCTATTATGCAGCTCATTTTTATTTGACACTTGTTGAAATATCTTGTGTGACATCATGCACAAAAGTGCACTTTATTTGTTTCAAACTATTGTAGTGGCGTTCTGTACAAAAAGTGCACTTTAATTTAGTGTTGTTTTTATATATCATCTTAGTGACATCATGCACAAAAGTGCAATCATAGCTTGTTTTAAAATGTCTCTGACAATCTTGCACTTTCTGTTTTGGAAATGACATGAATGTTTGTGCCACTGCTTAATAACTGTTTAATAAATACACTTTTAGTTGTGATTTCCCTCTCTCCATGAAAGTTTAAAAGTAGCATATATGAATGCAGTATGAAGAAGAATGTTTGAATGTAGACACATAGAATCATCATACTGCTGTGATTATATGCATCAAGTGTTCATTCAAGGCTAAGGCAAAATATCCAGATATATATTGTGTATCGTGACATGGCTTAAAAATATTGAGATATTTAAAAAAAAAGCCATATCGCCCAGTCCTAAACCGTAGTATGTCAAGTATGTGGCAAAAGTGTTTCTACAAAAGGTAGCACCACTGCTAATGCAGCATCATTTGAAAAGTCACCAGCTAGAGATTGAAGAGTGCTTGAAACTCCGCATGTCAACATCTTTGTTCGGTGCCACACCAACAAAATGCCGAGGCAACAATTTCTAGATCAAAACCGTATGACAAAAATAGTTAACAACAGAAAGAGATAACGTCCGCAGGAACCTACTACATAGTGAAGGACATACACTATTTGATTTCCTATTATGCAGCTCATTTTTATTTGACACTTATTGAAATATCTTGTGTGACATCATGCACAAAAGTGCACTTTATTTGTTTCAAACTATTGTAGATGGTGTTCCGTACAAAAAGTGCCCTTTAATTTAGTGTTGTTTTGATATGTCACCTTAGTGACATCATGCACAAAAGTGCACTAATAGCTTGTTTTAAAATGTCTCTGACAATCCTGCACTTTCTGTTTTGGAAATGACATGAATGTTTGTGCCACTGCTTAATAACTGTTTCATAAATACACTTTTAGTTGTGATTTCCCTCTCAGTTTAAAAGTAGCATATATGAATGCAGTATGAAGAAGAATGTTTGAATGTAGACACATAGTATCATCATACTGCTGTCATTATATGCATCAAGTGTTCATTCAAGGCCAAGGCAAAATATGGAGATATATATGCTGTATCGTGACATGGCCTAAAAATATCGAGATATTACAAAAATGCCATATGGCCCGGAAAATATGGTATATAAAAACCGGGGCTATTTTCTTTTGAAAAACGAATCATACAAAAAGTAGGAGGGACAAAAAAAGCATTAGTGCTGCACTGTATAAGGACTCATCCCTGGCGTTCTACTCACTCTCACGGCGGGGCTGGCTTGGTTGGCGGCGCAGTCCGAGCCGCCTGCGTTGTTGGAGGTCTCACTCATGGTGCTGCTCGGCTGCTGCTTCTTCTCATTCACTGCTACTTTGCTGGCGGATCTAAACATGCAAAAGAAGAGCACACATATTCGACGGTTAACTTCTCAAATTTGATTTCTCTCAGTGTGACGCTCAGAATCAAAACAACAACACTCCCAAGGTCACTGTATAGATGTCCAGTAGTTTAAAAATGTTGGGCGGACATATTGAATTTCAGTCAAAATCGGAGTGAATCATGCTGTAATGCCTGTTATATGAATCGCATAATCCCTAAGACATTCGCAAAAAGCTGTCATTGAGGAGCACACCATGTAAATCAAGTTGTGTCTGGCCTGTGGGGATGTCCTACATTCTTCTGGAGGGGAATAATGTTGTAATCTGGCAGAAACATGACATCGCGGTGCAGCAGGAGCACTGCAGCAGTGTGTAAAGTGTTTTACAGTGTTTCAGGTCACTGAAGGGGTGTGCTGCAAACTCAGTTTGACTCAAATAACTTGCACATTTGAGGATGGCGACCTAAACCAATTCAAACAATGCAATAATTAATCACCGTAAAAACCAGACCTGGGCAAAGTAAGGCCCAGGGGCAACATGCGGCCCGTTAAGCTTTTCAATCTGGCCCGCCGGACATTCCCAAATATTTTTTTAGATCTTTAAAGATGGAAAATGTAGCTGACATTGTGATGTGCACTCATGTTTTCTAATGACCGTAAGTCTTCAACTATACTAAGTCTTTGAATGCTTGGACTCTGCGCTTTTGGATAATATACTAGTTATTATGGTCATCTACTTAGTTACTATGGTCATCTAAATAGTTACTATGGTCATCTACTTAGTTACTATGGTCATCTAAATAGTTACTATGGTCATCTACTTAGTTAATATGGTCATGTACTTAGTTACTATGGTCATCTACTTAGATACTATGGTCATCTACTTAGTTACTATGGTCATCTAAATAGTTACTATGGTCATCTACTTAGTTACTATGGTCATCTAAATAGTTACTATGGTCATCTACTTAGTTACTATGGTCATGTACTTAGTTACTATGGTCATCTACTTAGATACTATGGTCATCTACTTAGTTACTATGGTCATGTACTTAGATACTATGGTCATGTACTTAGTTACTATGGTCATCTAAATAGTTACTATGGTCATCTACTTAGTTACAATGGTCATCTAAATAGTTACTATGGTCATCTACTTATTTACTATGGTCATCTACTTAGATACTATGGTCATCTACTTAGATACTATGGTCATGTACTTAGTTACTATGGTCATCTACTTAGTTACTATGGTCATGTACTTAGTTACTATGGTCATCTACTTAGATACTATGGTCATCTACTTAGTTACTATGGTCATGTACTTAGATACTATGGTCATGTACTTAGTTACTATGGTCATCTACTTAGTTACTATGGTCATCTAATTAGTTGCTATGGTCATCTAAATAGTTACTATGGTCATCTACTTAGTTACTATGGTCATGTACTTAGTTACTATGGTCATGTACTTAGTTACTATGGTCATCTACTTAGATACTATGGTCATCTACTTAGTTACTATGGTCATCTACTTAGTTACTATGGTCATCTACTTAGTTACTATGGTCATCTACTTATTTACTATGGTCATCTACTTAGATACTATGGTCATCTAAATAGTTACTATGGTCATCTACTTAATTACTATGGTCATGTACTTAGTTACTATGGTCATCTACTTAGATACTATGGTCATCTGAATAGTTACTATGGTCATCTACTTAGTTACTATGGTCATTTACTTAGTTACTATTGTCATCTACTTAGATACTATGGTCATCTACTTAGTTACTATGGTCATCTACTTAGATACTATGGTCATCTAATTAGTTACTATGGTCATCTACTTAGTTACTATGGTCATCTAATTAGTTACTATGGTCATCTAAATAGTTACTATGGTCATCTAAATAGTTACTATGGTCATCTACTTAGTTACTATGGTCATCTAATTAGTTACTATGGTCATCTACTTAGTTACTATGGTCATCTAAATAGTTACTATGGTCATCTACTTAGTTACTATGGTCATCTAAATAGTTACTATGGTCATCTACTTAGTTACTATGGTCATGTACTTAGTTACTATGGTCATCTAATTAGTTACTATGGTCATCTACTTAGTTACTATGGTCATCTACTTAGTTACTATGGTCATCTACTTAGTTACTATGGTCATCTAAATAGTTACTATGGTCATCTACTTAGTTACTATGGTCATGTACTTAGTTACTATGGTCATCTACTTAGATACTATGGTCATCTACTTAGTTACTATGGTCATCTACTTAGATACTATGGTCATGTACTTAGTTACTATGGTCATCTACTTAGTTACTATGGTCATCTAATTAGTTACTATGGTCATCTACTTAGTTACTATGGTCATCTAAATAGTTACTATGGTCATCTACTTAGTTACTATGGTCATGTACTTAGTTACTATGGTCATCTACTTAGATACTATGGTCATCTACTTAGTTACTATGGTCATGTACTTGGATACTATGGTCATGTACTTAGTTACTATGGTCATCTACTTAGTTACTAGGGTCATCTAATTAGTTACTATGGTCATCTAATCAGTTACTATGGTCATCTACTTAGTTACTATGGTAATCTACTTAGTTACTATGGTCATCTACTTAGTTACTATGGTCATCTACTTAGTTACTATGGTCATTTAAATAGTTACTATGGTCATCTACTTAGTTACTATGGTCATGTACTTAGTTACTATGGTCATCTACTTAGATACTATGGTCATGTAGTTAGTTACTGTGGTCATCTAATTAGTTACTATGGTCATCTACTTAGTTACTATGGTCATCTACTTAGTTACTATGGTCATCTACTTAGTTACTATGGTCATCTAAATAGTTATTATGGTCATCTACTTAGTTACTATGGTCATCTAAATAGTTACTATGGTCATCTACTTAGTTACTATGGTCATGTACTTAGTTACTATGGTCATCTGCTTAGATACCATGGTCATTTACTTAGTTACTATGGTCATGTACTTAGTTACTATGGTCATCTACTTAGATACCATGGTCATCTACTTAGTTACTATGGTCATGTACTTAGTTACTATGGTCATCTACTTAGTTACTATGGTCATCTAATTAGTTACTATGGTCATCTACTTAGTTACTATGGTCATGTACTTAGTTACTATGGGCATCTACTTAGTTACTATGGTCATCTAAATAGTTACTATGGTCATCTACTTAGTTACTATGGTCATGTACTTAGTTACTATGGTCATCTACTTAGATACTATGGTCATCTACTTAGTTACTATGGTCATCTACTTAGCTACTATGGTCATCTAATTAGTTACTATGGTCATCTACTTAGTTACTATGGTCATCTACTTAGTTACTATGGTCATGCACTTAGTTACTATGGTCATCTACTTAGATACTATGGTCATCTACTTAGTTACTATGGTCATGTACTTAGATACTATGGTCATGTACTTAGTTACTATGGTCATCTACTTAGTTACTATGGTCATCTAATTAGTTACTATGGTCATCTACTTAGTTACTATGGTCATGTACTTAGTTACTATGGGCATCTACTTAGTTACTATGGTCATCTAAATAGTTACTATGGTCATCTACTTAGTTACTATGGTCATGTACTTAGTTACTATGGTCATCTACATAGATACTATGGCCATCTACTTAGTTACTATGGTCATCTACTTAGTTACTATGGTCATCTACTTAGTTACTATGGTCATCTAATTAGTTACTATGGTCATCTACTTAGTTACTATGGTCATCTAAATAGTTACTATGGTCATCTACTTAATTACTATGGTCATGTACTTAGTTACTATGGTCATCTACTTAGATACTATGGTCATCTAAATAGTTACTATGGTCATCTACTTAGTTACTATGGTCATCTACTTAGTTACTATGGTCATCTACTTAGATACTATGGTCATCTACTTAGTTACTATGGTCATCTACTTAGATACTATGGTCATCTACTTAGATACTATGGTCATCTAATTAGTTACTATGGTCATCTACTTAGTTACTATGGTCATCTAATTAGTTACTATGGTCATCTACTTAGTTACTATGGTCATCGAAATAGTTACTATGGTCATCTACTTAGTTACTATGGTCATCTAAATAGTTACTATGGTCATCTACTTAGTTACTATGGTCATGTACTTAGTTACTATGGTCATCTAATTAGTTACTATGGTCATCTACTTAGTTACTATGGTCATCTAAATAGTTACTATGGTCATCTAAATAGTTACTATGGTCATCTACTTAGTTACTATGGTCATCTACTTAGATACTATGGTCATGTACTTAGTTACTATGGTCATCTACTTAGTTACTATGGTCATCTACTTAGATACTATGGTCATGTACTTAGTTACTATGGTCATCTACTTAGATACTATGGTCATCTACTTAGTTACTATGGTCATCTACTTAGATACTATGGTCATGTACTTAGTTACTACGGGCATCTACTTAGTTACTATGGTCATCTACTTAGTTACTATGGTCATCTACTTAGTTACTATGGTCATCTAATTAGTTACTATGGTCATCTACTTAGTTACTATGGTCATCTAAATAGTTACTATGGTCATCTACTTAGTTACTATGGTCATGTACTTAGTTACTATGGTCATCTACTTAGATACTATGGTCATCTACTTAGTTACTATGGTCATGTACTTGGATACTATGGTCATGTACTTAGTTACTATGGTCATCTACTTAGTTACTATGGTCATCTAATTAGTTACTATGGTCATCTACTTAGTTACTATGGTCATCTAAATAGTTACTATGGTCATCTACTTAGTTACTATGGTCATCTACTTAGTTACTATGGTCATTTAAATAGTTACTATGGTCATCTACTTAGTTACTATGGTCATGTACTTAGTTACTATGGTCATCTACTTAGATACTATGGTCATCTACTTAGTTGCTATGGTCATCTACTTAGATACTATGGTCATGTACTTAGTTACTATGGTCATCTACTTAGTTACTATGGTCATCTAATTAGTTACTATGGTCATCTACTTAGTTACTATGGTCATCTAAATAGTTACTATGGTCATCTACCTAGTTACTATGGTCATCTAAATAGTTACTATGGTCATCTACTTAGTTACTATGGTCATTTAAATAGTTACTATGGTCATCTACTTAGTTACTATGGTCATCTAATTAGTTACTATGGTCATCTAATTAGTTACTATGGTCATCTAATTAGTTACTATGGTCATCTACTTAGTTACTATGGTCATCTACTTAGTTACTATGGTCATCAAATTAGTTACTATGGTCATCAAATTAGTTACTATGGTCATGTAATTAGTTACTATGGTCATGTAATTAGTTACTATGGTCATCTAATTAGTTACTATGGTCATCTACTTAGTTACTATGGTCATCTACTTAGTTACTATGGTCATGTAATTAGTTACTATGGTCATCTACTTAGTTACTATGGTCATCTACTTAGATACTATGGTCATCTACTTAGATACTATGGTCATGTACTTAGTTACTATGGTCATCTACTTAGTTACTATGGTCATGTACTTAGTTACTATGGTCATGTACTTAGTTACTATGGTCATCTACTTAGTTACTAAGGTCATCTACTTAGTTACCATGGTCATCTACTTAGTTACTATGGTCATCTACTTAGTTACTATGGTCATCTACTTAGTTACTATGGTCATCTACTTAGTTACTATGGTCATGTACTTAGTTACTATGGTCATCTACTTAGTTACTATGGTCATGTAATTAGTTACTATGGTCATCTACTTAGTTACTATGGTCATCTACTTAGTTACTAAGGTCATCTACTTAGTTACCATGGTCATCTACTTAGTTACTATGGTCATCTACTTAGTTACTATGGTCATCTACTTAGTTACTATGGTCATCTACTTAGTTACTATGGTCATGTACTTAGTTACTATGGTCATCTACTTAGTTACTATGGTCATCTACTTAGTTACTATGGTCATGTACTTAGTTACTATGGTCATGTACTTAGTTACTATGGTCATGTACTTAGTTACTATGGTCATCTACTTAGTTACTAAGGTCATCTACTTAGTTACCATGGTCATCTACTTAGTTACTATGGTCATCTACTTAGTTACTATGGTCATCTACTTAGTTACTATGGTCATCTACTTAGTTACTATGGTCATGTACTTAGTTACTATGGTCATCTACTTAGTTACTATGGTCATGTAATTAGTTACTATGGTCATCTACTTAGTTACTATGGTCATCTACTTAGATACTATGGTCATCTACTTAGATACTATGGTCATCTACTTAGTTACTATGGTCATCTACTTAGTTACTATGGTCATGTACTTAGTTACTATGGTCATCTACTTAGTTAGTATGGTCATCTAATTATTTACTATGGTCATCTACTTAGTTACTATGGTCATCTACTTAGTTACTAAGGTCATCTACTTAGTTACCATGGTCATCTACTTTGTTACCATGGTCATCTACTTAGTTACTATGGTCATCTACTTAGTTACTATGGTCATATACTTAGTTACTATGGTCATCTACTTAGTTACTATGGTCATCTACTTAGTTACTATGGTCATCTACAAACCCCGTTTCCATATGAGTTGGGAAATTGTGTTAGATGTAAATATAAACAGAATACAATGATTTGCAAATCCTTTCCAACCCATATTCAGTTGAATATGCTACAAAGACAACATATTTGATGTTCAAACTCATAAACTTTATTTTTTTTTGCAAATAATAATCAACTTAGAATTTCATGGCTGCAACGGGTGCCAAAGTAGTTGGGAAAGGGCATGTTCACCACTGTGTTACATCATCTTTTCTTTTAACAACACTCAATAAATGTTTGGGAACTGAGGAAACTAATTTTTGAAGCTTTGAAAGTGAAATTCTTTCCCGTTCTTGTTTTATGTAGAGCTTCAGTCCTTCAACAGTCCGGGGTCTCCGCTGTCGTATTTTACGCTTCATATTGCGCCACACATTTTCTATGGGAGACAGGTCTGGACTGCAGGCAGGCCAGGAAAGTACCCGCACTTTTTTTTATGAAGCCACGCTGTTGTAACACGTGCTGAATGTGGCTTGGCATTGTCTTGCTGAAATAAGCAGGGGCGTCCATGAAAAAGACGGCGCTTAGATGGCAACATATGTTGTTCCAAAACCTGTGTGGACCTTTCAGCATTAATGGTGCCTTCACAGATGTGTAAGTTACCCATGCCTTGGTCACTAATGCACCCCCATACCATCACACATGCTGGCTTTTCAACTTTGCGCCTATAACAGTCTGGATGGTTCACTTCCCCTTTGGTCCGGATGACACGATGTCGAATATTTCCAAAAACAATTTTAAATGTGGACTCGTCAGACCACAGAACACTTTTCTACTTTGCATCAGTCCATCTTAGATGAACTCGGGCCCAGAGAAGCCGGCGGCGTTTATGGATGTTGTTGATAAATGGCTTTCGCTTTGCATAGTAGAGTTTTAACTTGCACTTACAGATGTAGCGACCTACTGTATTTAGTTACAGTGGTTTATGAAGTGTTCCTGAGCCCATGTGGTGATATCCTATAGAGATTGATGTCGGTTTTTGATACCGTGATATGAGGGATCGAAAGTGTTGGTTTCCGGCCATGCTGCTTACGTGGAGTGATTTCTCCAGATTCTCTGAACCTTTTGATGATATTATGGAGCGTAGATGTTGAAATCCCTAAATTTCTTGCAATTGCACTTTGAGAAACGTTGTTTTTAAACTGTTTGACTATTTGCTCACGCAGTTGTGGACAAAGGGGTGTACCTCGCCTCATCCTTTTTGGGAAGCTGTTTTTATACCCAATCATGGCACCCACCTGTTCCCAATTAGCCTGCACACCTGTGGGATGTTCCAAATAAGTGTTTGATGAGCATTCCTTAACTTTATCAGTATTTTTTTCCCACCTTTCCCAACTTCTTTGTCACGTGTTGCTGGCATCAAATTCTAAAGTTAATGATTATATGCAAAAAAAAACAACTGTTTATGAGTTTGAACATCAAATATGTTGTCTTTGTAGCATATTCAACTGAATATGGCTTGAAAAGGATTTGCAAATCATTGTATAACAATTTCCCAACTCATATGGAAATGGGGTTTGTAATGAGTTACTATGGTAATAATCTACGTCACAGCAGCTCAGTCGAGGCACCAAGCAGTGTGGGCGGGAAGCTTTATCACAGACACGGAAGGAGATTTTCACAACAAAGTTCTAAAGCTTAGTGATATATCACATATATCAGATTGTAGGTGTGTTTATTTTGTACCCTTCGTGTTCATATTTGCATTTTTGTGACGTTTCACTTGATTGTAAAATATGTCAATCGAAAGGGGGTGTGACGTTCATATGTTGTCAATATTCAGTGTTTTATCCTTCATAGAAAAATGTAAATTTCCATTGTTTTTCAGGGCGGTCTGTCATAACCTTTTTAGCATTCACTCAGACATTATTGTGAGGTTTTGTATTAGTGTTCCTAAAAATAGATACACAGGCCCCCGTACACATTTTTTTCTCTAAATGTGGCCCTCGAGTCACAATAATTGCCCAGGTCTGGTAAAAAAAACTATGGTCATGTACTTAGTTACTATGGGCATCTACTTAGTTACTATGGTCATCTAAATAGTTACTATGGTCATCTACTTAGTTACTATGGTCATGTACTTAGTTACTATGGTCATCTACTTAGATACTATGGTCATCTACTTAGTTACTATGGTCATCTACTTAGCTACTATGGTCATCTAATTAGTTACTATGGTCATCTACTTAGTTACTATGGTCATCTACTTAGTTACTATGGTCATGCACTTAGTTACTATGGTCATCTACTTAGATACTATGGTCATCTACTTAGTTACTATGGTCATGTACTTAGATACTATGGTCATGTACTTAGTTACTATGGTCATCTACTTAGTTACTATGGTCATCTAATTAGTTACTATGGTCATCTACTTAGTTACTATGGTCATGTACTTAGTTACTATGGGCATCTACTTAGTTACTATGGTCATCTAAATAGTTACTATGGTCATCTACTTAGTTACTATGGTCATGTACTTAGTTACTATGGTCATCTACATAGATACTATGGCCATCTACTTAGTTACTATGGTCATCTACTTAGTTACTATGGTCATCTACTTAGTTACTATGGTCATCTAATTAGTTACTATGGTCATCTACTTAGTTACTATGGTCATCTAAATAGTTACTATGGTCATCTACTTAATTACTATGGTCATGTACTTAGTTACTATGGTCATCTACTTAGATACTATGGTCATCTAAATAGTTACTATGGTCATCTACTTAGTTACTATGGTCATCTACTTAGTTACTATGGTCATCTACTTAGATACTATGGTCATCTACTTAGTTACTATGGTCTTCTACTTAGATACTATGGTCATCTACTTAGATACTATGGTCATCTAATTAGTTACTATGGTCATCTACTTAGTTACTATGGTCATCTAATTAGTTACTATGGTCATCTACTTAGTTACTATGGTCATCGAAATAGTTACTATGGTCATCTACTTAGTTACTATGGTCATCTAAATAGTTACTATGGTCATCTACTTAGTTACTATGGTCATGTACTTAGTTACAATGGTCATCTAATTAGTTACTATGGTCATCTACTTAGTTACTATGGTCATCTACTTAGTTACTATGGTCATCTAAATAGTTACTATGGTCATCTAAATAGTTACTATGGTCATCTACTTAGTTACTATGGTCATCTACTTAGATACTATGGTCATGTACTTAGTTACTATGGTCATCTACTTAGTTACTATGGTCATCTACTTAGATACTATGGTCATGTACTTAGTTACTATGGTCATCTACTTAGATACTATGGTCATCTACTTAGTTACTATGGTCATCTACTTAGATACTATGGTCATGTACTTAGTTACTACGGTCATCTACTTAGTTACTATGGTCATCTACTTAGTTACTATGGTCATCTACTTAGTTACTATGGTCATCTAATTAGTTACTATGGTCATCTACTTAGTTACTATGGTCATCTAAATAGTTACTATGGTCATCTACTTAGTTACTATGGTCATGTACTTAGTTACTATGGTCATCTACTTAGATACTATGGTCATCTACTTAGTTACTATGGTCATGTACTTGGATACTATGGTCATGTACTTAGTTACTATGGTCATCTACTTAGTTACTATGGTCATCTAATTAGTTACTATGGTCATCTACTTAGTTACTATGGTCATCTAAATAGTTACTATGGTCATCTACTTAGTTACTATGGTCATCTACTTAGTTACTATGGTCATTTAAATAGTTACTATGGTCATCTACTTAGTTACTATGGTCATGTACTTAGTTACTATGGTCATCTACTTAGATACTATGGTCATCTACTTAGTTGCTATGGTCATCTACTTAGATACTATGGTCATGTACTTAGTTACTATGGTCATCTACTTAGTTACTATGGTCATCTAATTAGTTACTATGGTCATCTACTTAGTTACTATGGTCATCTAAATAGTTACTATGGTCATCTACCTAGTTACTATGGTCATCTAAATAGTTACTATGGTCATCTACTTAGTTACTATGGTCATTTAAATAGTTACTATGGTCATCTACTTAGTTACTATGGTCATCTAATTAGTTACTATGGTCATCTAATTAGTTACTATGGTCATCTAATTAGTTACTATGGTCATCTACTTAGTTACTATGGTCATCTACTTAGTTACTATGGTCATCAAATTAGTTACTATGGTCATCAAATTAGTTACTATGGTCATGTAATTAGTTACTATGGTCATGTAATTAGTTACTATGGTCATCTAATTAGTTACTATGGTCATCTACTTAGTTACTATGGTCATCTACTTAGTTACTATGGTCATGTAATTAGTTACTATGGTCATCTACTTAGTTACTATGGTCATCTACTTAGATACTATGGTCATCTACTTAGATACTATGGTCATGTACTTAGTTACTATGGTCATCTACTTAGTTACTATGGTCATGTACTTAGTTACTATGGTCATGTACTTAGTTACTATGGTCATCTACTTAGTTACTAAGGTCATCTACTTAGTTACCATGGTCATCTACTTAGTTACTATGGTCATCTACTTAGTTACTATGGTCATCTACTTAGTTACTATGGTCATCTACTTAGTTACTATGGTCATGTACTTAGTTACTATGGTCATCTACTTAGTTACTATGGTCATGTAATTAGTTACTATGGTCATCTACTTAGTTACTATGGTCATCTACTTAGATACTATGGTCATCTACTTAGATACTATGGTCATCTACTTAGTTACTATGGTCATCTACTTAGTTACTATGGTCATGTACTTAGTTACTATGGTCATCTACTTAGTTAGTATGGTCATCTAATTATTTACTATGGTCATCTACTTAGTTACTATGGTCATCTACTTAGTTACTAAGGTCATCTACTTAGTTACCATGGTCATCTACTTTGTTACCATGGTCATCTACTTAGTTACTATGGTCATCTACTTAGTTACTATGGTCATATACTTAGTTACTATGGTCATCTACTTAGTTACTATGGTCATCTACTTAGTTACTATGGTCATCTACAAACCCCGTTTCCATATGAGTTGGGAAATTGTGTTAGATGTAAATATAAACAGAATACAATGATTTGCAAATCCTTTCCAACCCATATTCAGTTGAATATGCTACAAAGACAACATATTTGATGTTCAAACTCATAAACTTTATTTTTTTTTGCAAATAATAATCAACTTAGAATTTCATGGCTGCAACGGGTGCCAAAGTAGTTGGGAAAGGGCATGTTCACCACTGTGTTACATCATCTTTTCTTTTAACAACACTCAATAAATGTTTGGGAACTGAGGAAACTAATTTTTGAAGCTTTGAAAGTGAAATTCTTTCCCGTTCTTGTTTTATGTAGAGCTTCAGTCCTTCAACAGTCCGGGGTCTCCGCTGTCGTATTTTACGCTTCATATTGCGCCACACATTTTCTATGGGAGACAGGTCTGGACTGCAGGCAGGCCAGGAAAGTACCCGCACTTTTTTTTATGAAGCCACGCTGTTGTAACACGTGCTGAATGTGGCTTGGCATTGTCTTGCTGAAATAAGCAGGGGCGTCCATGATAGCGTTGCTTGGATGACACCATATGTTGTTCCAAAACCTGTGTGGACCTTTCAGCATTAATGGTGCCTTCACAGATGTGTAAGTTACCCATGCCTTGGTCACTAATGCACCCCCATACCATCACACATGCTGGCTTTTCAACTTTGCGCCTATAACAGTCTGGATGGTTCACTTCCCCTTTGGTCCGGATGACACGATGTCGAATATTTCCAAAAACAATTTTAAATGTGGACTCGTCAGACCACAGAACACTTTTCTACTTTGCATCAGTCCATCTTAGATGAACTCGGGCCCAGAGAAGCCGGCGGCGTTTATGGATGTTGTTGATAAATGGCTTTCGCTTTGCATAGTAGAGTTTTAACTTGCACTTACAGATGTAGCGACCTACTGTATTTAGTTACAGTGGTTTATGAAGTGTTCCTGAGCCCATGTGGTGATATCCTATAGAGATTGATGTCGGTTTTTGATACCGTGATATGAGGGATCGAAAGTGTTGGTTTCCGGCCATGCTGCTTACGTGGAGTGATTTCTCCAGATTCTCTGAACCTTTTGATG
Source organism: Nerophis ophidion (assembly GCF_033978795.1). Lineage (NCBI taxonomy): Eukaryota > Metazoa > Chordata > Actinopteri > Syngnathiformes > Syngnathidae > Nerophis > Nerophis ophidion. Next base: position 1,182,744 of record NC_084622.1, read on the forward strand.
ATATTATGGAGCGTAGATGTTGAAATCCCTAAATTTCTTGCAATTGCACTTTGAGAAACGTTGTTTTTAAACTGTTTGACTATTTGCTCACGCAGTTGTGGACAAAGGGGTGTACCTCGCCTCATCCTTTTTGGGAAGCTGTTTTTATACCCAATCATGGCACCCACCTGTTCCCAATTAGCCTGCACACCTGTGGGATGTTCCAAATAAGTGTTTGATGAGCATTCCTTAACTTTATCAGTATTTTTTTCCCACCTTTCCCAACTTCTTTGTCACGTGTTGCTGGCATCAAATTCTAAAGTTAATGATTATATGCAAAAAAAAACAACTGTTTATGAGTTTGAACATCAAATATGTTGTCTTTGTAGCATATTCAACTGAATATGGCTTGAAAAGGATTTGCAAATCATTGTATAACAATTTCCCAACTCATATGGAAATGGGGTTTGTAATGAGTTACTATGGTAATAATCTACGTCACAGCAGCTCAGTCGAGGCACCAAGCAGTGTGGGCGGGAAGCTTTATCACAGACACGGAAGGAGATTTTCACAACAAAGTTCTAAAGCTTAGTGATATATCACATATATCAGATTGTAGGTGTGTTTATTTTGTACCCTTCGTGTTCATATTTGCATTTTTGTGACGTTTCACTTGATTGTAAAATATGTCAATCGAAAGGGGGTGTGACGTTCATATGTTGTCAATATTCAGTGTTTTATCCTTCATAGAAAAATGTAAATTTCCATTGTTTTTCAGGGCGGTCTGTCATAACCTTTTTAGCATTCACTCAGACATTATTGTGAGGTTTTGTATTAGTGTTCCTAAAAATAGATACACAGGCCCCCGTACACATTTTTTTCTCTAAATGTGGCCCTCGAGTCACAATAATTGCCCAGGTCTGGTAAAAAAAACTTTTGCATTCAATCCCATGGAGCTGAGGCACTCAAATCCCATGCTGTCATAATCAAGGTGCAAAAACAAGTCTTCTTTTCAAAAAAGGCAGGCACCACTGACACAAGGCTTGCTCTCATGCAGCAATGCAACATATTGACCTTTCAAAAGAACCTTTTCTTACCTGCAGTTTCGGATGCAGTTATGCTGTCTGTTGTTTTGAGATTATAAAACAATGAGTTATTGCATTTTATTGTTCAAAATCCGCCGTCCGAATCACGAACTGAGTTCCATTGGGAGTTGCAGTCCCGTGATGGACAAGTGGCTGACTCATGCTCTTTGAATCGCGTTGGACATAATTTCCCGCTCTAAAATAGCTTCCTATGAAAAAGTGATGAGTGGCCGCTAAGACTCGCCTCCTCCAGCTAATGAACCTCGGAAAATTTGCTGCACTTGCAGGGACAAGTAAAATGGCGAGTGAACTCCGAGCAAAGTTGTGACGACTTATCAATTAAAAAAAGTGTGGGAAGGACAGTGAGAAATGAACGACTCGGTGGTATAGATAAGGCTCTGTATGATACTCATCCATAAAACATTCCTTTGCTTCTGAGAGTGTGTGCAGGAATAGGCGATATGGCCTTTTTTTTAATATCTCGATATTTTTAGGCCATGTCACGATACACCATATATATCTCCATATTTTGCCTTAGCCTTGAATGAACACTTGATGCATATAATGACAGCAGTATGATGATTCTATGTGTCTACATTCAAACATTCTTCTTCATACTGCATTCATATATGCTACTTTTAAACTTTCATGCAGAGAAGGAAATAACAACTAAAAGTGTATTTATGAAACAGTTATTAAGCAGTGGCACAAACATTCATGTCATTTCCAAAACAGAAAGTGCAAGATTGTCAGAGACATTTTAAAACAAGCTATGAGTGCACTTTTGTGCATGATGTTTTATTAATATACCGTAGCTGCGTGTGTCAAATATGAGACATTAAATGGCTTCCGCCTCCTGGTGGTAGAGGGCGCTAGTGATCCTTCTTGTGACTACTCGGCTGTAGAAGAAGTGACAACTTAGCTCGGTTGGTAGAGTGGCCGTGCCAGCAACTTGAGGGTTCCAGGTTCGATTCCCGCTTCCGCCATCCTAGTCACTGCCATGAATTGATTAACGTGGACCCCGACTTAAACAAGTTGAAAAACTTATTGGGGTGTTACCATTTAGTGGTCAATTGTACGGAATATGTACTGTACTGTGCAATCTACTAATAAAAGTATCAATCAATCAATGCCGTTGTGTCTTTGGGCAAGACACTTTACCCACCTGCTCCCAGTGCCACCCACACTGGTTTAAATGTAACTTAGATATTGGGTTTCACTATGTAAAGCGCTTTGAGTCACTAGAGAAAAGCGCTATATAAATATAATTCTCTTCACTAATTCACCACAACAAGCAGCAAGAGTGAGCAGCGATCGTTTATTTTTTTCCTCTCGCTTGCACTTTTAACATGGAGGATTACATATCTAAAATAAAACAGTTTTCTAAACTGGACTTTCAATCCAAGCAGGAGGTAATAAAGGAAGATTTCCATCGAGACAGAGAGACTTTTAAAACTGAAGAAAGATAAGGAAGACCTCTATAAACAAGTTATCGTTGCTTTTGATCAGAAGGAGCTGCGCATGGACTTCATTTATAAGTAAAGGTAAGACCATAATAACGTTTTTTTTAATAAATGTGCTTTTCACGATGGTATCCTTACATCACACTCAAATTTATAGGTGCAGGCCTAAATTTACCGCATGCCTTTGGTAAGTGCCGGAGTGAGAAGAGGTTTTAAATTAATTAGCGCCCCGGCGGCAATTCAAGGAAATATGGTATCTGCCTTGAAGTACTATTTGGGGGGTTAAAATTGAGATACTGTACTTGCGTGGTTATGAATATGATGTTCAAGGACAGTATAATAGAAGTAAAAATAGTGAAGTTAATTATATTTATATAGCACTTTTCTCTAGTGACTCAAAGCACTTTACACAGTGAAACCCAATATCTAAGTTCCATCTAAAGCAGTGTGGGTGGCACTGGGAGCAGGTGGGTAAAGTGTCTTGCCCAAGGACACAACGGCAGTGACTAGGATGAAGGAAGCGGGAATCAAACCCTCAAGTTGCTGGCACGGCCGCTCTACTAACCGAACTATACCGCCCAGCTAAACAACATGTTTGTGTAGCACATCGTCATTTCAAGCAGCCAGGTTGTGTCGATTGGTCTTACAAACCCCGTTTCCGTGTGAGTTGGGAAATTGTGTGAGATGTAAATATAAACAGAATACAATGATTTGCAAATCCTTTTCAACCCATATTCAGTTGAATATGCTACAAAGACAACATATTTAATGTTCAAACTCATAAGCTTTATTTTTTTTTGCAAATAATAATTAACTTAGTTTGTCCATAACAAACACCATATTCAAACATAAGGGTGTCCGTCTGTGCACTTGGCACCAGGACACCCTAGGCCGCAGTTCCATGATCGACTTTGTAGTTGTGTCTTCGGATTTGCGGCTTCATGTTTTGGACACTCGGGTGAAGAGAGGGGCGGAGCTTTCTACCGATCACCACCTGGTGGTGAGTTGGCTGCGATGGTGGGGGAGGATGCCGGACAGACCTGGGAGGCCCAAACGCATTGTGAGGGTCTGCTGGGAACGTCTGGCAGAGTCTCCTGTCAGAGAAAGTTTCAATTCCCACCTCCGGAAGAACTTTGAACCTGTCGCACCTCTATTGTCGAGGCGGCCGATTGGAGCTGTGGCCGCAAGGTAGTTGGTGCCTGTTGGGGCGGTAATCCTAAAACCCCTTGGTGGACACCAGCGGTGAGGGATGCCGTCAAGCTGAAGAAGGAGTCCTATCGGGTCCTTTTGGCTCATAGGACTCCGGAGGCAGTGGACGGGTACCGACAGGCCAAGCGGTGCGCAGCTTCAGCGGTCGCGGAGGCAAAAACTCGGACATGGGAAGAGTTCGGGGAAGCCATGGAAAACGACTTCCGGACGGCTTCGAAGCGATTCTGGACCACCGTCCGCCGCCTCAGGAAGGGGAAGCAGTGCACTATCAACACCGTGTATGGTGCGGATGGTGTTCTGCTGACCTCGACTGCGGATGTTGTGGATAGGTGGAAGGAATACTTCGAAGACCTCCTCAATCCCACCAACACGTCTTCCTATGAGGAAGCAGTGCCTGGGGAATCTGTGGTGGACTCTCCTATTTCTGGGGCTGAGGTCGCTGAGGTAGTTAAAAAGCTCCTCGGTGGCAAGGCCCCGGGGGTGGATGAGATCCGCCCGGAGTTCCTTAAGGCTCTGGATGCTGTGGGGCTGTCTTGGTTGACAAGACTTTGCAGTATCGCGTGGACATCGGGGGCGGTACCTCTGGATTGGCAGACCGGGGTGGTGGTTCCTCTCTTTAAGAAGGGGGACCGGAGGGTGTGTTCCAACTATCGTGGGATCACACTCCTCAGCCTTCCCGGTAAGGTTTATTCAGGTGTACTGGAGAGGAGGCTACGTCGGATGGTCGAACCTCGGATTCAGGAGGAACAGTGTGGTTTTCGTCCTGGTCGTGGAACTGTGGACCAGCTCTATACTCTCGGCAGGGTTCTTGAGGGTGCATGGGAGTTTGCCCAACCAGTCTACATGTGCTTTGTGGACTTGGAGAAGGCATTCGACCGTGTCCCTCGGGAAGTCCTGTGGGGAGTGCTCAGAGAGTGTGGGGTATCGGACTGTCTTATTGTGGCGGTCCGTTCCCTGTACGATCAGTGCCAGAGCTTGGTCCGCATTGCTGGCAGTAAGTCGAACACATTTCCAGTGAGGGTTGGACTCCGCCCAGGGTGTCCTTTGTCACCGATTCTGTTCATAACTTTTATGGACAGAATTTCTAGGCGCAGTCAAGGCGTTGAGGGGTTCCGGTTTGGTAACCGCAGGATTAGGTCTCTGCTTTTTGCAGATGATGTGGTCCTGATGGCTTCATCTGACCGGGATCTTCAGCTCTCGCTGGATCGGTTCGCAGCCGAGTGTGAAGCGACCGGAATGAGAATCAGCACCTCCAAGTCCGAGTCCATGGTTCTCGCCCGGAAAAGGGTGGAGTGCCATCTCCGGGTTGGGGAGGAGACCCTGCCCCAAGAGGAGGATTTCAAGTACCTAGGAGTCTTGTTCACGAGTGAAGGAAGAGTGGATCGTGAGATCGACAGGCGGATCTGTGCGGCGTCTTCAGTAATGCAGACGTTGTACCGATCCGTTGTGGTGAAGAAGGAGCTGAGCCGGAAGGCAAAGCTCTCAATTTACCGGTCGATCTACGTTCCCATCCTCACCTATGGTCATGAGCTTTGGGTCATGACCGAAAGGATAAGATCACGGGTACAAGCGGCCCAAATGAGTTTCCTCCGCCGTGTGGCGGGGCTCTCCCTTAGAGATAGGGTGAGAAGCTCTGCCATCCGGGAGGAACTCAAAGTAAAGCCGCTGCTCCTTCACATCGAGAGGAGCCAGATGAGGTCGTTCGGGCATCTGGTCAGGATGCCACCCGAACGCCTCCCTAGGGAGGTGTTTAGGGCACGTCCAACCGGTAGGAGGCCACGGGGAAGACCCAGGACACGTTGGGAAGACTATGTCTCCCGGCTGGCCTAGGAACGCCTCGGGATCCCCCGGGAAGAGCTAGACGAAGTGGCTGGGGAAAGGGAAGTCTGGGTTTCCCTGCTTAGGCTGTTGCCCCCGCGACCCGACCTCGGATAAGCGGAAGATGATGAATGAATGAATGAATGAATGAATAAATTAACTTAGAATTTCATGGCTGCAACACGTGACAAAGTAGTTGGGAAAGGGCATGTTCACCACTGTGTTACATCACCTTTTCTTTTAACAACACTCAATAAACGTTTGGGAACTGAGGAGACACATTTTTGAAGCTTTTCAGGTGGAAGTCTTTCCCACTCTTGCTTGATGTACAGCTTAAGTTGTTCAACAGTCCGGGGTCTCTGTTGTCGTATTTTAGGCCTCAAAATTTTACAGTGGAAGACAGGTCTGGACTGCAGGCAGGCCAATGTAGTACCCGGACTCTTTAACTATGACGCCACGCTGTTGTAACACGTGGTGTGGCATTGTCTTGCTGAAATAAGCAGGGGCGTCCATGATAACGTTGCTTGGATGACAACATATGTTGCTCCAAAACCTGTATGGACCTTTCAGCATTAATGGTGCCTTCACAGATGTGTAAGTTACCCATACCTTGGCCACTAATACACACCCATACCATCACACATGCTGGCTTTTGAACTTTGTGCCTACAACAATCCGGATGGTTATTTTCTTCTTTGTTCCAGAGTACACCACGTCCATAGTTTCCAAATATAATTTGAAATGTGGACTCGTCAGACCACAGAACACTTTACCACTTTGCATCAGTCCATCTTAGGTGAGCTCAGGCCCAGCCGAGCCGGCGGCGTTTCAGGATATTGTTGATAAATGGGTTTTGCTTTGCATAGTAGAGTTTAAACTTGCACTTACAGATGTAGCGACCTACTGTAGTTACTGACAGTGGTTTTATGAAGTGTTCTTGAGCACATGTGGTGATATCCTTTACACACTGATGTCGGTTTTTGATGCTGTACCGCCTGAAGGATCAAAAGTCCGTAATGTCATCGCTTACGTGCAGTGATTTCTCCAGATTCTCGGAACTTTTTGATTATTTTTACAGGCCGTAGATGGTAAAATCCCTAAATTCCTTGCAATAGCTCGTTGAGAAATGTTGTTCTAAAACTGTTCGACAATTTGCTTACAAAGTGGTGACCCTCACCCCATCCTTGTTTGTGAATGACTTAGCATTTCATGGAAGCTGTTTTTATAGCCAATCATGGCACCCACCTGTTCCCAATTAGCCTGCACACCTGTGGGATGTTCCAAATAAGTGTTTGATGAGCATTCCTCAACTTTATCAGTATTTATTGCCACCTTTCCCAACTTCTTTGTCACATGTTGCTGGCATCAAATTCTAAAGTTAATGATTATTTGCAAAAAAAAAATAAAGTTTATGAGTTTGAACATCAAATATGTTGTCTTTGTAGCATATTCAACTGAATATGGCTTGAAAAGGATTTGCAAATCATTGTATTTCGTTTATATTTACATCTAACACAATTTCCCAACTCATATGGAAACCTAAACCGTCACACCCATCAATGTGTCGGGTGGCGGTGGGTGTGGGGGGGGAGGGAAAGGTGTTCTGTTTTGACTCAAATAGGTATCTATTACTAGCTGTATTATATATTATATTACATACCAACAATGCCAAGGCAGACAATGTCATCAAACAAAAGCTATTGGACCTTCCATATACAATGGTACCTCAGGGTTTTAGTCGTCAGTTTTCGTACTCAGCAAAAAAAAACATATACAGACGGATTGAGTCACCCAAGTGTGGGATTCTTTATATGATAAATACATTCCAGGTAATGCTACACATGCAGACACTTGTTCAGTGCAATGCTTGGCTGATGATAACCAAGACAACATGCTTTTATTACAAGTGGTATAGATTATTGTAAGGCCCTGCTTTCTTGTCTTCCTAAAAAGGTTTTTACACCCTTGCAATTACAGTATTTCCTTGAATTGCCGCCAGGTATATAGCATGTGCCTGCCTAGAATTACTGCCGGGTCAAACTCGTTTCGCCAAATAATTAGCATATGCCTAGAATTTCCGCAGGGTCAAACTCGTCACGTCACGAGTGACACTTCCCCTGTCATCATTTTCAAAATGGAGGAGGCTGATTTCAATCATTTGAAATCGCATAAAGGGAAGAAGATTAAGAGCTATTCAGTAGGATTTTAGGTCCAAGCTATTGAATATGCTAAAAAGAACAGTAAGCAGCTCTGTTTTATTAATATACCGTAGCTGCGTGTGTCAAATATGAGTCATTAAATGACTCCCGCCTCCTGCTGGTAGAGGGCGCTAGTGATCCTTCTTCTGACTACTCGGCTGCAGAAGAAGTGACAACAAGCAGCAAGAGTGAGCAGCGATCGTTTATTTTTTCCTCTCGCTTGCACTTTTAACATGGAGGATTACATATCTAAAATCAAACCGTTTTCTAAACTGGACTTTCAATGGAAGCAGGAGGTAATAAAGGAAGATCTCCATCGAGACTGAGAGACTTTTACAACTGAAGAAAGATACGGAAGACTTCTATAAACAAGTTATCGATACTTTTGATCAGAAGGAGCTGCGCATGGACTTCATTTATAAGTAAAGGTAAGACCATAATAAAGTTTTTTTTATTAAATGTGCTTTTCATGATGGTATCCTTACATCACACTCAAATTTATAAGCCCAAGCCTAAATTTACTGCATGCCTTTGGTAATTTTAAAGCATTTATCAGCAACATCTGTAGTCATCAGGGTATTGTTTTTAACTTTATAAAGCACTCTGTGTTACATTTCTTTTATGTATTAAAAGTGTTTTATGAATGAAGTTTGATTGATTGATTGATTGCTTGACAGTGTACAGAAACTGGGGCAACATTTTATGGGGAAAATTGTTGTCAACCTAAATGGGAGATCTGGAAATCTGGAATTTGTGCAAATATGCTAAAAGGCATCAAACTGAAACCCAACCTATCAAAGTGAAATGAAAACCAGATGGACAAAAAGTTTTAAAAAGATAAACATTAATGATCTGCTCATTGACGTGGCAAAGTACTACTTATGCACACAAAGCTTGTTCTTTTATATTTAATGGTCACATCATGTCTGGCCCTGCATTGATTTTGTCTGTCTGTGTGTGTGTGTGTCTGTGTGTGTGTGTACTTGTATTTTTACCCTTCTTGAGACATCAACAAGGAAAAATACCGTCCAGATAAGGACCAAGTGATGACATAAATGATGGTCCCAATACGGACAACAATTGCATCTAATAGAGAGTCTGTGAACATTACTCCAAAGTCAGGACTTTTTTGTGGATTTAATGTGCATGCAAAAGTAAACATTGCAAAGGCAGCAATATATGATAAAACAAGTCGGCAGCTAAAGGACTTCCCTATTTATCCCCGAAAAAAAACGCCAGGTAAACAGCTGATTTTACGACTTCCGGTGCTGACGTAAGACAACCCATATGGTCACATATGGGACGCTACTAAGAACATAGTGGCCATTAACAGTTAGCTTCTACAGCTGGGTTGCCCAAAGTGCGGCACAGGGGCATCTGTGGTCTGTGACGCCTTTGGCATCGGCCTTAAGCACATTACAAAAAAAATAAAGAAATAGAGATCTCATTTGCACCCCCTGGTGGTGAAATCTATGGTCCCAAAAAAGGAGGGTTTTTTCTAATTGACTATGTCGGATTTAAAAGTGCCCCCGCTCTGATCAACATATGAAATAACAAGTGTGTGTAAAAATTTGAAGTGCTTCCCCCCTCTCGCCAACATACTTAATAACAAGTGTGTGTAAGAAATAGAAATTCGCGCCCTTTGGCAAAAATGAATACAAAAATAAATAAATAAATATGTACCGTATTTTTCGGACTATACGGCGCAGTTTTTTTTTATAGTTTGGCCGGGGGTGCGACTTATACTCCGGAGCGACTTGTGTGAAATTATTAACACATTTCCGTAAAATATCAAGTACTATTTTTTTTATATCATTCACGGAAGAGACGAAGAAAATGTCAGCAATCGTCACACACAAGTCAACCAGTAAAAAATCGGCGGGGAAGGGTCATGGAATGCTAACTATATGCTACTGCCGTAGCTATTAAAATGGACCATTTCATTGTTGGCGGTAACTTATAAAAACTGAGAAGGGTTGAAGAAAAATGGCGTTGAAAAGGAAATCATGTACTGCAGATTACAAGCTGGATGTAGTGAAATATGCAGCAGAAAAGGACAAGAGGAAGCGGTGCATACCTTTGGAGTTGGCAGAGTTGTTTAGAAGCCACATCCAGGAAGAAGATTTCATGGGATTTATGGATTAGGAGTGAGAGATAATTTGGTAAAGGTATAGCATGTTCTATATGTTATAGGGATGCACCGATTAATCGGGAACCGAATATATTCGGCCGAATATGGCAAAAAAAGCCACATTCGGCCTTCGGTGAAATTAGTTAAATGCAAGGCCGAATAGTGGCGTGTGACGCAATGACGCAATTTTTTGACGCGGTGACGCAATCAACCAACGTGCAGAGACGCAGTGACGTTGGAACCAGGCCCCTTCGGAAAAATGTCAGCAGTGTGGAGATATTTTAAAGTGGTGAAAAGTGACAAAAGTATTGCAGTTTGTAACGAATGTTCAGCCAAACTGTCTCGAGGCCGACGTCTTTGAGAGGACGAAAAAGTTTGCGACTGACAGTGCCAAAGCAAACGGACTTACAAAGAAGGTAATGTAGTTTATGGCTTTGGATGATCAACCGTTTAGTGTTGTGGAGGAGATTGGCTTTCGGAGACTCATGGAGCACATTGAGCCCCGTTACACGATACCGAGCAGACGGTATTTCTCTGATGTGTGTTCTTTACATTGTGTGTGTGCTGTTTACATTATTAGCCTGTTGTGTAGGCTACCTGTATAAGTGTATGAGGTTACAAGCACACACTTATTGAGATTTACTTGAGCCTTCTGTTTACATTATTAGCCTGTTGTGTAGGCTACCTGTATAAGTGTATGAGGTTACAAGCACACACTTAATTGAGATTTACTTGAGCCTTCTGTTTACATTATTAGCATATCTACTGTGGCTAAGCAGACTTTTGCCAAAAGGACAATAATTCCTTTGTTGTTGGTTTATCCACTTTAATGCACTTTATTTTTTTTTTGGGAATGAATGTTTTGTTTTTAGGCCTAATATAAATGAAAAACTTTGTGCCTTTTTTGAAAAGCAAAGGCCACTGGAATATTAAAAAAATGTCAATATTCAATAAAAATGTACTTTATTTAAAAAAACATGTCTGAAAATGTATTGTAGGCTTTTTATGCAATATAAAAAAAATTGTGGAAAACTGCATTCAGTATTCAGTATTCGGCCTTCGGCCAAGCTTTTAAATTTTTTTCGGCTTCGGCCACAAATTTTCATTCCGGTGCATCCCTAATATGTTATAGTTATTTGAATGACTCTTACCATAATATGTTAGGTTAACATAGCAGTTGCTTATTTATGCCTCATATAACCTACACTTATTCAGCCTGTTCTTCACTATTCTTTATTTTAAATTGCCTTGGTGTTGAGTTTTATCAAATGCATTTCCCCCAAAAATGCGACTTATACTCCAGTGCGATGTATATATGTTTTTTTCCTTCTTTATTATGCATTTTCGGCAGGTGCGACTTATACTCCGGCTCGACTTATACCCCGAAAAATGCGGTAAATTGTAATAACTTGAGGTCAATAATGAAAATTAAAAACCAGTTACAAACAAAAAATAAAAAAAATGTTTACTAAAAGCTTACCCTTTTTTATATTTGCATAGTGTGTATATATTATTAATGTTGGTAATACAAATCTTTATATATCTACAAAGGGTGGTCCTAAGAGGTAGGCATTTTTCGGCGGTCTCAAGAAGATAACAAATACAAGAATGTGTGTGTGTGTGTGTCTGCAATGGGGTCAGAAGAGATAACTGCCAATAAGGCTTGGCGCCCTGCGTACAGTGTTTTGGGGCAGCCAATCGAGTCAGGCTGAGACTGCAGTTTAAAATGACCACACAGCATTTCTAAAGAAAGAACTAACACCTTTGTTTAGTCGCGGGCCCAACTTTTTTTTTTTTTTTTAGGGCTGAACAATGGACAGGGAGAAGGAATGATCAACCAGATTAGGAGTCGATCTGTCGAAGCACAATTTTACAGATGTTCAGAGTCTTATCTCATGAATGCGTCTCTGTTCAAGTAGGCAAGCAGCCGAGCTCATACCTAAGATTTACAACATCAACATGTTTGTTCAGCACGTGGCCAGGACGTGTAATCCGACTGGCATGCTATCAGACAACCTCTGCTGAGTCAAAGGACGAACAGATTTGGTGTTCCCTTACAAATCAGTACCGAGCCAAACCTGTGACGTGTGTGATGTTGATATGAGAGATTTATCCAATGACCCTCTGCTTAATGATACTTGTGTCAGCTCCTTGCGGTTAGTCGAGGTCCTGGTGCACACAACGGACAGGACTTTGGAATGCAAACACATAACGGGTTGTCATCGCAGGCAAGACAGCATTCAAATCAAGCACAGAGTTGTTAGTGTGCAAGGCTCATCATCACAAGTGATTGACGTACAGGAAACATAAATGTTCACAACTGTTGACAACAGTGTTTTGGGGTTTTTTAGGGTTTTTTTTTACCTGCGAAACGCTGGGTGAAACAATTTTCCACAATTCACACTACAAAACAGAGGAGAGAAAACAGAGTTGACAAAGAAGGCTAGATGCTAAGTCAGATAAATGTGGGTAAAAAGTTGTAACAGTAGGCTATTGCAATAGTTTTTATTAGAGATGTCCGATAATGCCGGTGGACGAGAGTGTAGCTTCCCTCCGTCTTCGGGTGGGGGGACGGGTCCTGACTGTGGTCTGCGCACATGCTCTAAATGGCGGTCCAGAGTACCCACCCTTTTTGGGTGCACTCGAAAGGAGTACTGGAGAGTAGGGATGCACCGAAATGAAAATTTGTGGCCGAAGCCTAATAAAACTTAAACGCTTGGCCGAAGGCTGAATACCGAATAATAAATGCAGTTTTTCACAATTTTTTTTTATATTGCATAAATAGACTAGAATAAATATTTAGACGTTTTTCAAATAAAGTATTTTTTTATTGAATATTGAAATGTTTTTAATAGTCCAGTAGCCTTTGCTTTTCAAACAAAGCACAGTTTTTCATTTATATTAGGCCTTCAAACAAAACATGCATTCCCCAAAAAAATAAAGTGCGTTAAAGTGGATAAACCAACAACAAATGAATTATTGTCCTTTTGGCAAAAGTCTGCTTAGCCACAGTAGATATGCTAATAACGTAAACAGAAGGCTCAAGTAAATCTCAATAAGTGTGTGCTTGTAACCTCATACACTTATACAGGTAGCCTACACAACAGGCTAATAATGTAAACAGAAGGCTCAAGTAAATCTCAATTAAGTGTGTGCTTGTAACCTCATACACTTATACAGGTAGCCTACACAACAGGCTAATAATGTAAACAGAAGGCTCAAGTAAATTTCAATAAGTGTGTGCTTGTAACCTCATACACTTATACAGGTAGCCTACACAACAGGCTAATAATGTAAACAGAGGCCCCACTAAATCTCAATAAGTGTGTGCTTGTAACCTCATACACTTATACAGGTAGCCTACACAACAGGCTAATAATGTAAACAGAAGGCTCAAGTAAATCTCAATAAGTGTGTGCTTGTAACCTCATACACTTATACAGGTAGCCTACACAACAGGCTAATAATGTAAACAGAGGCCCCACTAAATCTCAATAAGTGTGTGCTTGTAACCTCATACACTTATACAGGTACACAACATATCCCAACGTCACTGCACGTTGGTTGATTGCGTCACCGCGTCAAAAAATTGCGTCACACGCCACTATTCGGCCTTGTTTTTAACTCAATCCACCGAAGGCCGAATGTGGCTTTTTTTTGCCATATTCGGCCGAATATATTCGGTTACCGATTAATCGGTGCATCCCTACTGGAGAGTGCTCCCCATGGTGATTCCTTCGTTCTACTGGAGGACTTCAATGCTCATGTTGGCAACGACAGTGAAACCTGGCCGCGCGGATCTGAACCAGAGTGGTGTTTTGTTTTTGGACTTTAGTGCTCGTCACAGATTGTCCATAACAAACACCATATTCAAACATAAGGGTGTCCATATGTGCACTTGGCACCAGGACACACTAGGCCGCAGTTCCATGATCGACTTTGTAGTTGTGTCTTCGGATTTGCGGCCTCATGTTTTGGACACTCGGGTGAAGAGAGGGGCGGAGCTTTCGACCGATCACCACCTGGTGGTGGTGAATTGGCTGCGATGGTGGGGGAGGATGCCAGACAGACCTGGCAGGCCCAAGCGCATTGTGAGGGTCTGCTGGGAACGTCTGGCGGAGTCTCCTGTCAGAGAAAGTTTCAATTCCCACCTCTGGAAGAACTTTGAACATGTCGCACCTCTATTGTCGAGGCGGCCGATTGGAGCTGTGGCCGCAAGGTAGTTGGTGCCGGTTGGGGCGGTAATCCTAAAACCCGTTGGTGGACACCAGCGGTGAGGGATGCCGTCAAGCTGAAGAAAGAGTCCTATTGGGTTCTTTGGGCTCATAGGACTCCGGAGGCAGTGGACGGGTACCGACTGGCCAAGCGGTGTGCGGCTTCAGCGGTCGCGGAGGCAAAAACTCTGACATGGGAGGAGTTCGGGGAAGCCATGGAAAAGGACTTCCAGACTGTTTCAAAGCAATTCTGGACCACCATCCGCCGCCTCAGGAAGGGGAAGCAGTGCACTGTCAACACCGTATATGGTAAATGATAAATGATAAATGGGTTGTACTTGTATAGCGCTTTTCTACCTTCAAGGTACTCAAAGCGCTTTGACATTACTTCCACATTTACCCATTCAAACACACATTCACACACTGATGGAGGGAGCTGCCATGCAAGGCGCTGACCAGTACCCATCAGGAGCAAGGGTGAAGTGTCTTGCTCAGGACACAACGGACGTGACGAGGTTGGTTCCAGGTGGGATCTGAACCAGTGACCCCCGGGTTGCGCACGGCCACTCTCCCACTGGTGTTCTGCTGACCTCGACTGCGGATGTTGTGGATAGGTGGAAGGAATACTTCGAAGACTTTCTCAATCCTACCAACATGTCTTCCTATGAGGAAGCAGTTCCTGGGGAATCTGTGGTGGATTCTATTATTTCTTGGGCTGAGGTTGCCGAGGTAGTTAAAAAGCTCCTCCGTGGCAAGGCCCCGGGGGTGGATGAGATACACCCGGAGTTCCTTAAGGCTCTGGATGCTGTGGGGCTGTCTTGGTTGACAAGACTCTGCAACATCGCGTGGACATCCATGCCGGTACCTCTAGATTGGCAGACCGGGGTGGTGGTTCCTCTCTTCAATAAGGGGGACCGGAGGGTGTGTTCCAACTATCGTGTTTATGTTGTGTTACAGTGCGGATGTTCTCCCGAAATGTGTTTTTCATTCTTGTTTGGTGTGGTTCACAGTGTGGCGCATATTTGTAACAGTGTTAAAGTTGTTTGTACGGCCACCCTCAGTGTGACCTGTATGGCTGTTGACCAAGTATGCGTTGCATTCACTTGTGTGTGTGAAAAGCCGTAGATATTTTGTGATTGGACCAGCATTCAAAGGCAGTGCCTTTAAGGTTTATTAGTGCTCTGTACTTCTCCCTACGTCCGTGCACACAGCGGCGTTTTAAAAAGTCATACATTTTACTTTTTGATACCGATGATTTCCGATATTACATTTTAAAGCATTTATCGGCCAATAATATCTGCAGTCCGATATTACCGGACATCTCTAGTTTTTATAAACTATAAAACTCTTTTAAATGTTCATAACTTAAGCAAGGTGGTCAAAATTGCATGTATTGCATTTTTTTCTGGGGTTTTTTTACCTGTAAAACGCTGGATGAAACAATTTTCCACAATTCACACTACAAAACAGAGGAAATAAAACAAAGTTGACAAAGAAGGCTAGATACTGAGTCAGATAAATGCGTGGAACAAATTGTAACAGGCTATTGCAATTGTTTTTTATGAACCATAAAACTAAGTGTTCATAATTTCAGCATGGTGGTCAAAATTGTAACCTTTTTTTAGCTAAAAACAATGGCAGTCTTAGGGTACCATGTATTTTTTTGGAACAGGCCCTTTCAATATGATTTTTTTCTGACTTTGTAAAATAGAGAAGGTCTTCTCAAAATTTATAGTGGACCTACAAAAAAGGAGGCACCAGAGAACTTCAAGGGTAGTTGAAGCAGATGTAGAGAAAAGTATTTTTTCAAAAGCTACTAATCTAACTAAAGTTATACTCAAAGGCAAAACTAACAACAACAAAAAAGTTTAATAAATGCTGTTTCTTTTGTTCTTTTTCTTTTTTATGGTGGGTACACCTGAACTGGGATGAACAGAGAGCTCCACAAAACATGCTCTGGACAAGAAGTTTTTAAGATGTTGGGGAGGACCTAATGATTTGTAAATCCTTTTCAACCCATATTGAATTGAATCCACTACAAAAACAACATATTTGATGTTCAAACTCAAACTTTATTTTTTTTGCAAACAATAATTAACTTAGAATTTCAGGGCTGCAACACGTGCCAAAGTAGTTGGGAAAGGGCATGTTCACCACTGTGTTACATCACCTTTTCTTTTAACAACACCCAATAAACTTTTGGGAACTGAGGAAACTAATTAATGAAGCTTTGAAAGTGGAATTCTTTCCCATTCTTGTTTTATGTAGAGCTTCAGTCGTTCAACAGTTTGGGGTCTCCGCTGTCGTATTTTACGCTTCATAATGCGCCACACATTTTCCATGGGAGACAGGTCTGGACTGTAGGAGGGCCAGGAAAGTACCCGCACTCTTTTACTACGAAACCAAACTGTTGTAACACGTGGCTTAGCATTGTCTTGCTGAAATAAGCAGGGGCGTCCATGGTAACGTTGCGTTGATGACAACATATGTTGTTCCAAAACCTGTATGTACCTTTCAGCTTTAATGGTGCCTTCACAGATGTGTAAGTTACCCATGCCTTGGGCACTAATACACCCCCATACCATCACACATGCTGGCTTTTCAACGTTGCGCCTATAACAATCCGGATGGTTATTTTCGTCTTTGTTCCGGAGTACACCACGTCCTCTGTTTCCAAATATAATTTGAAATGTGGACTCGTCAGACCACAGAACACTTTTCCACTTTGCATCAGTCCATCTTAGATGAGCTCGGGCCCAGCCAGGCCGGCGGCGTTCCTTGGTGTTGTTGATAAATGGGTTTTGCTTTGCATAGTTGAGTTTTAACTTGCACTTACGGATGTAGCGACCAACTGTAGTTACTGACAGTGGTTTTATGAAGTGTTCCTGAGCCCATGTGGTGATATCCTTTACACACTGATGTCGGTTTTTGATGCAGTACCGCCTGAGGGATCAAAAGTCCGTAATATCATCGCTTACGTGCAGTGATTTCTCCAGATTCTCTGAACCTTTTGATGATTTTACAGACCGTAGATGGTAAAATCCCTAAATTCCTTGCAATAGCTCGTTGAGAAATGTTGTTCTAAAACTGTTCTAGAACAATTTTCCGACAAAATGGTGACCCTCGCCTCATCCTTGTTTGTGAATTACTTAGCATTTCACGGAAGCTGCTTTTATACCCAATCATGGCACCCACCTGTTCCCAATTAGCCTGCACACCTGTGGGATGTTCCAAACAAGCGTTTGATGAGCATTCCTCAACTTTATCAGTATTTATTGCCACCTTTCCCAACTTCTTTGTCACGTGTTGCTGGCATCAAATTCTAAAGTTTATGATTATTTGCAAAACAAACATGAATTGTATCAGTTTGAACATGAAATATGTTGTCTTTGTAGCATATTAAACTGAATATGGCTTGAAAAGGATTTGCAAATCATTGTTTTCCGTTTATATTTATTTCTAACACAATTTCCCAACTCATATGGAAACGGGGTTTGTAAATAAATATTTTAAAGGCGAGAAGTTCCACTGTTGTTTAATCAGACCTATATCTTTATTTCAGAAGGCTAAACGCCAACTAACAATATTCTAACTGTAGTCTTCCAGGAGTCATGTACTATTCTGTCAAGGTGAAGGTCAGGCTTCAGTAAACATGTTTGCCGCATGTGAGCTGTCCAAATATTTGCATCAGCGTGCAGGTGGTCATATGGATGACTAAAAATAGGTGGACACATGTACACTATTGACAGAACACTGAGAATGTCTTTAGTGGCCACACAGAAACATGTCAGGAGCAGGGAACTGAAGCAGAAGTGAAAGACGGAAATGGCAAAAAAAACACTTCTTTAAGACTAAAGATCTGGCGGAGCAGCTGATTCTCATTCTCCATCGCAAAGGGAAGTTAGAAGTAGGAATGAAACTACAGTGAAAAGGAAAATAACGAGAACATTCAGCTTCGTAGATTTTTGCAAGACAAAAAACAATGACAGCTACATTATATCAGTTGTATGTCAGTAGGGATGGGCGATATATCCACATACTCGATATATCATGGGTTTGTCTCCGTGCGATACAGAAAATGACTACCATATTTCCTTGAATTGCCGCCGGGGCGCTAATTAATTTAAAACCTCTTCTCACTTACCAAAGGCATGCGGTAAATTTAGACCTGCACTCAAAAATTTGAGTGTGATGTAAGGATACCATCATGAAAAGCACATTTAATAACAAAAAAACAATATTATGGTCTTACCTTTACTTATAAATGAAGTCCATGCGCAGCTCCTTCTGATCAAAAGCATCGATAACTTGTTTATAGAAGTCTTCCTTATCTTTCTTCAGTTTTAGATGTCTCTCTGTCTCGATGGAGATCTTCCTTTATTACCTCCTGCTTCGATTGAAAGTCCAGTTTAGAAAACTGTTTTATTTTAGATATGTAATCCTCCATGTTAAAAGTGCAAGCGAGAGGAAAAAAAAAACGATCGTTGCTCACTCTTGCTGCTTGTTGTCACTTCTTCTGCAGCCGAGTAGTCGTAAGGAGGATCACTAGCGCCCTCTACCACCAGGAGGCGGGAGTCATTTAATGACTCATATTTGACACAGGCAGCTACGGTATATTAATAAAACGTAGCTGCTTACTGTTCTTTTCAGCATATTCAATAGCTTGGACCTTAAATCCTACTGAATAGCTCTTAATCTTCTTCCCTTTATGCGATTTCAAATGATTGAAATCAGCCTCCTCCATTTTGAAAATGATGACAGGTGAAGTGTCACTCCTGACGTGACGAGTTTGACCCGGTGGAAATTCTAGACATGCCCTAATAAAAATAATATTTTGCGAAACGAGTTTGACTAGGCGTTAATCCTGAGCCGGCGGTAATGCTAAATATGTGCTAATTATTTTGCGAAACGAGTTTGACCCGGCAGTAATTCTACGCAGGCGCATACTATATACCCGGCGGCAATTCAAGGAAATACGGTACATCGTGATATTGGAGTATACGTTCTCACGTAGTTGCTTTTAGCTGCGGGCATTACACTACAGGCGTTTAGCTCGTTTGGTAGAGCGGCCATGCCAGCAACTTGAGGGCTGCAGGTTCGATTCCCGCTTCCACCATCCTAGTCACTGCCGTTGTGTCCTTGGGCAAGACACTTTACCCACCTGCTCCCAGTGCCACCCACACTGGTTTATTTGTAACTTAGATATTGGGTTTCACTATGTAAAGCGCTTTGAGTCACTAGAGAAAAGCGCTATATAAATATAATTCACTTCACTTCACTTTTCACTCTTTCTTGTCTCTCCTTCTCACAGAGACATAAAACAAGCGCACCTTCTTACATACGTGACGAGTGCAACGTCACACGCTCCCGCGGAGCAGAGCGGTAGCGACATGGTAATGTTAGCTGTGATGCCAGCGGTGCGGTGCGAGTGGTAATACGAGAGAAATAAGGTGCGAATTTGGTAACAAATGAAGGAAGAATTCATTTCCAAGAAAAACAGCACGGGGTCCATGGTCTGGCGGTGGTTTGGCTTCAAGCGGGAAGATGTTGAGCATTTATGTGGCAAAGGCGTTGTTACAAAAAGTAGCACCTACTGTTATTTCTCATCCACGAATCCCTTGAATTCTTCTTCTTCAGTGTCCGAATTAAACTTGCCACAATAGGTAAGCAGCCGCCAAGTTCATTTTCCCCCGTAGAAGAAGAAGCACGTGGTGCATGCTGGGATATATGACTGCGGGAGGCGTACAGAGTTTAAAGTCAAGGTGATCAGTCACACAGTAGAAAACGGGAATAGAGCAGCAGTGAGAGAATTGAACATTAACAGCAGCGACACTGACTCCTTTAATGACGACTTGGATGAGACGGAGCCGGACATGTTGGATGCCGTATTCGCTCAACTGTTTGATTCCAACACTGAAGAAGAAGAATTTGAGGGATTGGTGGATGAGGAATAACTTAATAAAGTGAGCTTTACGTGTTTATTTTGTGTGTTGTGTTGTGTGACATTATCCTTTGAGCATCCATCCATCCATTTTCTACCGCTTATTCCCGTTCGGGGTCGCGGGGGGCGCTGGCGCCTATCTCAGCTACAATCGGGCGGAAGGCAGGGTACACCCTGGACAAGTCGCCACCTCATCGCAGGGCCAACACAGATAGACAGACAACATTCACACACTAGGGACCATTTAGTGTTGCCAATCAACCTATCCCCAGGTGCATGTCTTTGGAGGTGGGAGGGGCCTATCCCCAGGTGCATGTCTTTGGAGGTGGGAGGGGCCTATCCCCAGGTGCATGTCTTTGGAAGTGGGAGGAAGCCGGAGTACCTGGAGGGAACCCACGCATTCACGGGGAGAACATGCAAACTCCACATAGAAAGATCCCGAGCCTGGATTTGAACCCAGGACTGCAGGAACTTCGTATTGTGAGGCAGACGCACTAACCCCTCTGCCACCGTGAAGCCAAGCTGGGCGATATTGGCTTTTATGAATATCGTGATATTTTTATGCCATATTGCGATATACGATATATGTTACGATATTTTGCCTTGGCTTTGAATGAACACTTGATACATATAATGACAGCAGTATGATGATTCTATGTGTCTACATTCAAACATTCTTCTTCATACTGCATTCATATATGCTACTTTTAAACTTTCATGCAGAGAGGGAAATCACAACTAAGTCAATTGACCAAAAGTGTATTTATTAAATACTCTTCATTCTCTCACGGTGACTTTTTAAATGAAAGAACAAATTAATAGTGTTGCTACCTTTTTGTAGTAACACTTCTGCTGCATACTTTGCATTGATTGATTGATACTTTTATTAGTAGATTGCACAGTACAGTACATATTCCGTACAATTGACCACTAAATGGTAACACCCCAATAAGTTTTTCAACTTGTTTCGGTCGGGGTCCACGTTAATCAATTCATGGTACAAATATATACTATCAGCATAATACAGTCTTCACACAGGTTAATCATCATAGTATATACATTGAACAGCATATTGCTGTTGTCTGCTTAATATCTTCCCACTTGGAGCCAAACAACCGCCAGATGATTTACCCCCTGCTCTTTATGTTGGGCATTTATTGTTCTTCCTCCATTTGTGATAAGTTTCGCACCATCTCTCTCTTGTATTGTCACAAGCTCCGCACCGCTCTGCTTGTACGACCTGCCTCAGCTAACTATAGCCATGCTGCTATCTCTGATCGGCGAGAGCTATGACGCTAGACTCGCGAGAGTATGTGACGTATGTAAGAAGGCGGGCTTGTTTTTCCGTCTCCGTGATATGAGAGACGACGAGTGACAAACGGCAATAATGTAAAACACGCAGCTAAATGCAACTCGACCTGCCTCAGCTAATGTTAGCCATGCTAATGTTAGCTACATGCGCGACAGTATGTGACATATAGAAGAAGGCGGGCTTATTTTATGTCTCTGTGAGAAGGACGGACGAGAAGGACTGAGACACGCCAGTAGTGTAATGCACGCAACCTAAAGCAATGGTGTGAGAACATATAATCGAATATTACGATAGTCATTTTTTATATCGCACAGAGACAAACCTGCGATATATCATATATATCAATATATCGCCCAGCCCTACTTTGCACTATTTCCAGTCTTACTATATTGTGCTTGCACTAACGTTTGATTTACCGAAACAGTATCAGACTGTTTTTTACCTGTTTATTGAAACGGGGAAAATAATAAAACAGCGGTTTATTAATTTTGGGAGTTAACAGAGTTGTCAGAACGCTGGTTTGTAATCTATTAATAAAATTTGACTGACCTGTCTGACTGTTTTGTTGACATTCCCTTTAGCGCAGCTTCATCTAAAGCAGGAGTCGGCAACCCGCGGCTCCGGAGCCGCATGCGGCTCTTTGATCACTCTGATGTGGCTCAGATGCTGAATTGCTGACCCCAACTATTATTCTGTGAGGTTTCCGGATTGTAGTGCCTCTCTCAGAAATCACCCGGGAATAACATTCTCCAATTTTCACCTGGACTTCAATATTGAGGGTGTGCAGTGACGGCAATGCCTATAACCTCCTCTACAACATGTCGTCGGGCCCGCTTTTACATCACGCGATCGGTGTGTCGACTGGTCATATTTTATATTCAGCCTCTGTTAACACACGACAGTGACTGCAAGGCATACTTGTTCAACAGCAATACAGGTTACACTGAGGGTTGTGATATAAACAACTTTAACACTCTTACTAATATGCGCCACACTGTGAACCCACACCAAACAAGAATGACAAACACATTTTGGGGAGAACATCGGCACTGTAACACAACATTACTATACGGGGCGGTATAGCTCGGTTGGTAGAGTGGCCGTGCCAGCAACTTGAGGGTTGCAGGTTCGATTCCCGCTTGTGCCATCCTAGTTACTGCCGTTGTGTCCTTGGGCAAGACACTTTACCCACCTGCTCCCAGTGCCACCCACACTGGTTTAAATGTAACTTAGATATTGGGTTTCACTATGTAAAGCGCTTTGAGTCACTTGAGAAAAGCGCTATATAAATATAATTCACACAATTCACAACAAAAACACAAAATATCAAATACCCAGAATACCATGCATCCCTACTATTCTGGGCGACATTATACACCCCCCCAGGCTCCCACCCCCTCCGTGCGTGGGTTGAGGTGCGGATGTTCTCCCAAAATGTGTTTGTCATTCTTGTTTGGTGTGGGTTCACAGTGTGGCGCATGTTAGTAAGAGTGTTAAAGTTGTTTATATCACAACCCTCAGTGTAACCTGTATGGCTGTTGAACAAGTATGCCTTGCAATCGAGGGCGTGTGTCTGCTGAAGCCTCGTACTACATGTGACTGGGCTGGCAAGCTGATTGAACGTGTCGTAGAGGGCCCCAAAGGCAGCACCTTTATATGTTGCCCTTAATATTGTTAATCGAGGGAAATTCTGCAAACATTCGCGAGAATAGTTGATCCGACAATCGGTTGTCTCTCGGAATATTTGGGAGGATTGGCAAGTGTGATGCGGACTGGACACTGGCCGAGAGTGGAGTGGGCTGTCTTGGTTGCTTTGATGGGTCTGCTCCTGTCTTTGGCCATGCTCCCTCCACCCCAGCGGACGATGGGCGTGGAACACCGCAGAGGCCACCACAGTGTATATGTTTCTTTTAGTTGTTATTCATAGCTGTATGTAGAAGTGTCTGGTTGTATCTGCTGCTTTAATGTCTTTAATGTCCTCTGTGTTCTTTGATGTTTCCCTCTTACACACATGTAAGAGGGATGTCTACTCTGGCTATGAGTTGTTGTTTTTTTTTCCTTGGCCTCAGTCTGCACCCCCTCTCCAGGGCCCAGGCTAAGACTGATTTTTTTTTATATTTTATTTTAATCTTCTATTTTTTTTGTAAGGGGCGCTGGAAGCCGGCAGACCCGTCAGCGATCCTGTTCTGTCTCCCTGTAATGTTTGTCTAATCTTGAATAGGATTGTGCTGAAAATTGTAATTTTCCTGAAGGAACTCTCCTGACGGAATAAATAAAGTACTATCTAATCTAATCAAAGCAGCATTCATATAGAACTTGCGGGCCCCACTATCATTAAATGTTCATATTAAGGTGTGGGCCGTGTGTCTGAGACCCCTGGTTTATACATAGCACAAAGTCAAAAAAACGTTGTACGCTATGTTATTTCATTTTAAATTCCAAAAGAGTTTTGTGGCTCCCTTTGTTTTCTTTGTTTTGTGAAACGGGTCCAAATCGCGGGCTTCACGGTGGAAGAGGGGTTAGTGCGTCTGCCTCACAATACGAAGGTCCTGCAGTCCTGGGTTCAAATCCAGACTCGGGATCTTTCTGTGTGGAGTTTGCATGTTCTCCCCGTGAATGCGTGGGTTCCCTCCGGGTACTCCGGCTTCCTCCCACCTCCAAAGACATGCACCTGGGGATAGGCCCCTCCCACCTCCAAATACATGCACTTGGGGATAGGTCCCTCCCACCTCCAAAGACATGCACCTGGGGATAGGTTGATTGGCAACACTAAATGGTCCCTAGTGTGTGAATGTTGTCTGTCTATCTGTGTTGGCCCTGCGATGAGGTGGCGACTTGTCCAGGGTGTACCCCGCCTTCCGCCTGATTGTAGCTGAGATAGGCGCCAGCGCCCCCCGCGACCCCAAAAGGGAATAAGCGGTAGAAAATGGATGGATGGATGGGTCAAAATGGCTCTTTGAGAGCTAGAGGTCACAGACCTCTGATCTAAAGGATGCATAACATAACCCCAGCCTCTACTGTAGCATCTATTCTATGCGCCTTATATATGAACAAAGTTTTAAAAGAGGCCATTCATTGAAGGTGCGCCTTATAGTGTGGAAAATACGGTAGTCATTTTCTATATCGCACAGAGACAAACCCGCGATATATCGAGTATATGGATATATCGCCCACTTAACTTTCCAAAAGGGGCTGCAAAATCTTGTCCGGGTCATGAAAAACTGAATGACATTCATGACATTCCCATAAAAGGATGTAAACACAACACAATGAGGGTTTTATCCCCCGCGTCATTTGCATCATCGGCAGATACTTAACACTGTGAAGGATGGCCTTCCAATCCAGAGGGCCGAGCTGCAATTAGGGGCCGGGTTAATAAAGGCATGGCATGTACCGACAGCAGATTGTGGCGCTCAAAAAGGCAGCCCAGTGACATTCTGGAGAAGAGGGGAAAAAAAAAATACAAGAGCCTTACTGTTCGTTGATGACAAAGATGCAGTTGTCTTGTGAGGGTGAGCCTGAGATGGGATGCTTGCAAGTCACCTTTCGCTCATTGTGGCTGCGGAAGAGAACGAGGAGAAAAGATGAGAAGGGCACATCTTTAATGGACAACTCCGAGGAGAAATCGATGTCATAAAAAGGAGAGGCCGACAATAAAAGTGTCAAACACTTTGTCAAAGACCGGGAACTTTCTTAAACTTTTAAAGGCCTACTGAAATGAGATTTTCTTATTCAAACGGGGATAGCAGGTCCATTCTATGTGTCAGAACATCGAACATAAAGTTCGCAACTTTTGGTCGCTAATAAAAAAGCCTTGCCTGTACCGGAAGTAGCAGACGATGTGTGCGTGACGTCACGGGTTGTGGAGCTCCTCACATCTGAACATTGTTTACAATCATGGCCACCAGCAGCAAGAGCGATTCGGACCGAGAAAGCGACGATTCCTCTATTAATTTAAGCGAGGATGAAAGATTTGTGGATAATGACAGTGAGAGTGAAACAAAAAAACTAGACGGCAGAGCGATTCAGATGTTATTAGACACATTTACTGGGATAATTCTGGAAAATCCCTCATGTGCTTATTGTGTTACTAGTGTTTTAGCGTTTTAGTGAAAGTCGGAAGGGTGTGGCCACGGGTGTGGTGACCGCCAGTGTCTCTGAGGGAAGCCACATTTCTTGATGAAGTGAAGCGAAGGCAGCCGTTGGGGCAGGGCTGAGATTTTATTTTTTCCCCTCCTCCACAGTGGAAGCATCCCACGTTCGGGAGTGGCTGGTCGGAGCAGGCAAGAGAGTCCGCAGCTGCCTCTTTGACAGGTGCACAAGGAACAACGCAAGCTCCGTTCATGACTACGGTAAGAGCCGACTTATTACCACCATTTTCTCAGTGAAACCTGCCAGTTGACATGTGCTAGAGAACCATGTTCGCTTGACCGCTCTGTTCCATAGTAAAGCTTCACCTTGGGAATGTAAACAAGGAAACACCGGCTGTGTTTGTGTTGCTACAGGCGGCCGCAATACACCGCTTCCCACATACATCTTTCTTCTTTGACGTCTCCATTATTAATTGAATTAACTGCAAAAGATTCAGCAACAAAGATGTCCATAAAACTGTGTAATTATGTGATTAAAGTAGACGACTTATAGCTGGGATCGGGGCCGGAACAAAATGTCCGCTACAATCCGTGACGTCACGCGTCATCATACCGCAACATTTCCAACAGGATACTTCGCGTGAAATTTAAAATTGCAATTTAGTAAACTAAAAAGGCCGTATTGGCATGTGTTGCAATGTTAATATTTCATCATTGATATATAAACTATCAGACTGCGTGGTCGCTAGTAGTGGCTTTCAGTAGGCCTTTAAGATCAATTTATGAACTCTTTAGGCTGTGGTACACTCCAAAACAATAACATATTTTCAAATTTAAATGTAGTTAACTATTCAGAAATCATCCATCCATCCACCTTCTTCCGCTTATCCAAGGTCGGGTCGCGGGGGCAACAACCTAAGCAGGGAAACCCAGACTTCCCTCTCCCCAGCCACTTCGTCTAGCTCTTCCCGGGGGATCCCGAGGCGTTCCCAGGCCAGCCGGGAGACATAGTCTTCCCAACGTGTCCTGGGTCTTCCCCGTGGCCTCCTACCGGTTGGACTCGCCCTAAACACCTCCCTAGGGAGGCGTTCGGGTGGCATCCTGACCAGATGCCCGAACCACCTCATCTGGCTCCTCTCGATGTGAAGGAGCGGCGGCTTTACTTTGAGTTCCTCCCGGATGGCAGAGCTTCTCACCCTATCACTAAGGGAAAGACCCGCCACACGGCGGAGGAAACTCCTTTCGGCCGCTTGTACCCGTGATCTTATCCTTTCGGTCATGACCCAAAGCTCATGACCATAGGTGAGGATGGGAACGTAGATCGACCGGTAAATTGAGAGCTTTGCCTTCCGGCTCAGCTCCTTCTTCACCACAACGGATCGGTACAACGTCCGCATTACTGAAGATGCCGCACCGATCCACCTGTCGATCTCACGATCCACTCTTCCCTCACTCGTGAACAAGACTCCTAGGTACTTGAACTCCTCCACTTGGGGCAGGGTCTCCTCCCCAACCCGGAGATGGCACTCCACCATTTTCCAGGCGAGAACCATGGACTCGGAGGTGCTGATTCTCAGAAATCAATTTATATTTTTATTATGAAAATGAAGGAAACATGACAACCTTAAAAACACAACAGATATTCGAACAGTCTGCCTGATAATAGTAAAAAGGGATGTCTGATAATGACTTTTTTGCCGATATTGTCCAGCTCTTAATTAACTATTTTGATATCGACCGATACCGATACATACAGTGGTGGAATTAACACATTATAATGCCTAATTTTGTTGTGACGCCCCGCTGGATGCATTAAACAATGTAACAAGGCTTTCCAAAATAGTAAATATTACTTACTTTTACTTGAGTAATACATCTCTAAAGTAACAGTACTATTACTTGAGTACAACATCTGGCTACTCTACCCACCTCTGGCAAAACCTCACAATAATGTCAAAAACGTTTTGACAGACCGTCTTAAAAAAGAAATGGAATTTTACATTTTTCTACGAACGATAAAACACTGAATATTGACAAAATATGAACGTCGCACCCCGTCTCCGTCGACATATTTTACAATCAAGCAAAAAAGCGACAAACAGCAAAATATGAACGCAGAGGGTAGAAATACAATCTGATATATCACTAAGATTTTGAACTTTGTTGTGAAAATCTCCTTCCACGTCTGTCCCTGACACCCACATTTCAGGCTGACACTTTGTGGAAACGCTCCCCACCCACACTGCTTGGTGCCTCGTCTAAGCTGCTGTGACGTAGATGACCATAGTAACTAATTACCACAGTAACTAATTAAATAAATAAATGATAAATGGGTTGTACTTGTATAGCGCTTTTCTACCTTCAAGGTACTCAAAGCGCTTTGACACTACTTCCACATTTACCCATTCACACACACATTCACACACTGATGGAGGGAGCTGCCATGCAAGGCGCCAACCAGCACCCATCAGGAGCAAGGGTGAAGTGTCTTGCTCAGGACACAACGGACGTGACGAGGTTGGGTCTAGGTGGGATTTGAACCAGTGACCCTCGGGTTGCGCACGGCCACTATCCCACTGCGCCACGCCGTCCCTAAAGCTAATTAGCCCTCACCTCAAGCCAGAACTGCGAGCGAGCTGAGCTGCAGTTGTGAATTGTGAATTATATTTATATAGCGCTTTTTCTCTAGTGACTCAAAGCGCTTTACATAGTGAAACCCAATATCTAAGTTACATTTAAACCAGTGTGGGTGGCACTGGGAGCAGGTGGGTAAAGTGTCTTGCCCAAGGACACAACGGCAGGGACTAGGATGGCGGAAGCGGGAATCGAACCTGCAACCATCAAGTTGCTGGCACGGCCGCTCTACCAACCGAGCTAAACCGCCCCTTAATTAATTAATTACCATAGTAACAGGTATATCATACAAAAGCGCAGATTCCAACCATTAAAATACTTTGTTTAGATTAGAAACCCTCCCTGCACATCAGAATGGCAGCTACACTTTCCATCTTAAAGATCTAAAACAATCATTTGGGATTGTCCGGCGGGCCTGATTGATATATTTGTGGCCCCCGGGCCTTAATTTGCCCAGAGGTCTGGTTCAGTGGAACGACAGCAAGTCAAGTTATTTCCAAACGCAACATAATTAGAATTCCAGGATGTCAGCCGCTCGTTCTCACTCGTTGGTTGCGGCTTTTCAGTAAAGCGGTCAGGATGGTGGAAGGCTGGCAAGAAATAACGAGCCTCACCACGCTTGACTGTCACTCGTAAATCACGTGTTCAACATCGGCCTGTGAACCGTATCACTGCATAATTGATTCAATATCAAGTCTCATTATGCAGACCATTCTGCACGTTTGGTGCACTGCATGCAGCGCTGCCATCGTCAAAATAAAGTCATGCCCACATTGACATCCTATTTGGATGTTGCCTCTGTCATGTGCTTTTACATCTCGACTCACTCTGGCTTCGTCATAAACAGAAGAGAGTCAAACAGCAGTCCAAAAATAACACGGTCTTTAAACACGGCCTACATGTGTGCTGAAAAGAGCAAATACCAAAAGTGAAATAGGGAGTTGAGTTTCAGTTGCGCGTGGAGAGTAATCGTCTCCACAGCTCAGGCCCGTAATTATAGGAGGCACTGCTGGCTGCAGAGTTCCACATGCGGTCTGGGGACAGACCGATGGCACCATTATTCAGTGGCATGCCTTCACACTAGGGGTGTAACGGTACGTGTATTTGTATTGAACCGTTTTGGTACGGGGGTTTCGGTTCGGGGTGTACCGAACGAGTTTCTAAGCTAAAGTCTTAACAAGCTGCTTTGCTTTTTCTGCCTCTGTGTCAACACCCAGCATTGTCCCACCCACACAACCATCTGATTGGTTACATACGAAGCAATAACAGCCAATCAGCAGTAAGTATTCAGTGCGCATGTAGTCAATGCTTCAGCGTCAAGCAGATAGGTGTTTAGCAGGTGAGCATAAGGCAGCGTACTATCCCCAAATTATAATAAATACCTCCCAGTCAACTACTACTAACATCACTATGAGCCCGTTGACCTTCTAGAACAGGGGTAGGGAACCTGTTCTGTGGCTCTTTTGATGACCACATCTGGCTCTCAGATAAATCTTAACTGACATTGCTTAACACGATAAGTGAAGTGAAGTGAATAATATTTATATAGCGCTTTTCTCTAGTGACTCAAAGCACTTTACATAGTGAAACCCAATATCTAAGTTACATTCAAACCAGTGAGGGTGGCACTGGGAGCAGGTGGGTAAAGTGTCTTGCCCAAGGACACAACGGCAGTGACTAGGATGGCCAAAGCGGGGATCGAACCTGGAACCCTCAAGTTGCTGGCACGGCCGCTCTACCAACCGAGCTATACCGGTCACGAATAATTCCGCTGGTAATCACAGAGTTAAAAATAAAACTTTCTCATGCATTTTAATCCATCCGTTTTCTACCCCACCTGTTCAAAAAGTCGCATTAATGCTAAGAAGCATTTTGCTTATTATTAAAAATGGGACAATCGTTAGAAAATGGATGGCTGGATGGTTAGCTTCAGAAAAACAATGTTATCCTGAGACTTATTATACTCTAAAAATGTTGGTCTTACATAAAAATGCACGCATTTAGTTGTATTTGGTGTTAAAAAAATATTATATGGCTCTCCGAAAAATACATTTCAAAATTTTTGGCTTTCATGGCTCTCTCGGCCAAAAAGGTTCCCGACCCCTGTTCTAGAAACTTAAACTGCAGCTCAGCTCACTCGCAATTCTGGCTTCAGTTCTGGCTTGAGGTGAAGGCTAATTAGTTTGTAGCGTAATGTTAGCTCATTTTCCGGTGTGTGTGTGTGTGTGTGTGTGTGTGTGTGTGTGTGTGTGTGTGTGTGTGTGTGTGTGTGTGTGTGTGTGTGTGTGTGTGTGTTTTACGGACAGAAAAGCTTTGAATGACAGGGCCCCTGCTATCACATGTTGATAAAAATATAACATTTACATAGTAAAAAATCAGCGTGAGGAGGCTGAGGTGGGCGGGGTGTGTATATTGTAGCATCCCGAAAGAGTTAGTGCTGCAAGGGGTTCTGAGTATTTGTTCTGTTGTGTTTATGTTGTGTTACGGTGCGGATGTTCTCCCGAAATGTGTTTGAAATCATTGTTTGGTGTGGGTTCACAGTGTGGCGCATATTTGTAACAGTGTTAAAGTTGTTTTTACAGCCACCCTCAGTGTGACCTGTATGGCTGTTGACCAAGTATGTTTGCATTCACTTGTGTGTGTGAAAAGACGGAGATATTATGTGACTGGGCCGGCACGCAAAAGCAGTACATTTAAGGTTTCTTGGTGCTCTTTACTTCTCCCTACGTCCGTGTACACGGCGGCGTTTTAAAAAGTCATGAATTTTACTATTTGAAACAGATACCAATCATTTTGAAACCGATACCGATCATTTCCGATATTACATTTTAAAGCATTTATCGGCCGATAATATCGGCAGTCCAATATTATCGGACATCTATACGTAAAAATACATGTTTAAATTTCCAGTTGCTATTTCAGAGGTTACATATTAGTATGATAACTATCCATCCATCCATTTTTCTACCGCTTGTCCCTTTTGGGGTCACTGCAGCCTATCTCAGCTGCATTCGGGCGGAAGGCGGGGTACACCCTGGACAAGTTGCCACATCATTGCAGGGCCAACACAGATAGACAGACAACATTCACACTCACATTCACACACTAGGGACCATTTAGTGTTGCCAATCAACCTATCCCCAGGTGCATGTCTTTGGAGGTGGGAGGGGCCTATCCCCAGGTGCATGTCTTTAGAGGTGGGAGGGGCCTATCCCCAGGTGCATGTCTTTAGAGGTGGGAGGAAGACGGAGTACCCGGAGGGAACCCACACAGTCACGGGGAGAACATGCAAACTCCACACAGAAAGATCCCGAGCCCGGGATTGAACCCAGGACTACTCAGGACCTTCGTATTGTGAGGCAGATGCACTAACCCCTCTTCCACCGTGCTGCCCATGATAATAACTAACTTCCACTATTTCTAAGAAGAAAGCGGTTCAGCATTTCAAATGCATTGGGATGTACCTCGGTCTCCTTGACAGACCAGGGGTGTCCAAAGTGCGGCCCGGGGACCATTTGCGGCCCGCAGCAAATCGTTTACCGGCCCGCCTCACATTCTGCAAAAATTGCAAAATTGATAGTATTGCAAAAATAAAAAATAAAAACATTTTAAAAAACAGTGGAATTAGGTGAAATCTAATGAGAAAAAGTGGCAATGTTGACACAAAGCTGCCATGCAGGCAGTTTTTTTCCCCCTTTTGTCTTTATTTTCTTTTTTTCCATTGATCAAAAAAAAAAGGACAAAATAATCTATGTTATAATGAATTATTACTCAAAAATTATGACTTTAAAATGTTTTATGTGGGAAAAATATTTCATATGTTGTGTGGTTGCCGTATAAAAACATCAAAGTTTTGACAAAAAGAGCATAAAACAAACAAAATAATAGTTCAAACTTAAAATCGACAGATATATTGGAAGTTGATCTTAAAAATTTAAGTGTTAAAAGTAAAAAAAAAAAAAACAATAAAAATGTATCACTTTATGAGTGGGGAACCTTTGGGATCTCAAATATATTTAGTATGATTTTATTGAACTTTTCTCTCTGATTACTCAAAAATATTAAATAATTAAAATCAATGGTGTCCTGCATTATTGATATTTGAGGGCTTTAATTGCTAAATAAAGGAACTCTCCTGAAGGAATCAATAAAGTACTTTCCATCTATCTAAATACTGCATATTTTAGTTTTACTATAAAAAACAAAGTTTACTTTGACAGAAAAGGCATAAAACCTTATGTGTTTTACTTTATATCAACCTCAAGTTAATATAGAGATTTACTGTACGCATTAAATAAAAATATAATAATTTGACTTATTTTTAACTGAGACCCTCTATGCTCCCCAGGAGCCTTAAGGATAATAAAAAAAGTCCATATATTTTGTTATGGTTTGAAAATGAAAATTTTTTCCATGTGTGGCCCTCTGTGGAAAAAGTTTGGACACCCCTGATTTTGACTCTATGCAGTCTATTTGTGATGTTTGACAGCACTTCAGTTTTGTACACACTGACACACAAGCACGAGTAAGTGTTTTCAGGAGAGGGTGTGCCATTAAAGAGACTTCACAGGGACATGGACAGATGCTATTTAAAGAAGTCCTACCATATCTAACAAACTTTTTAAGGAGCAGGGAAGTTCACCTCTCTTTGTCAACGAGGAACCCAAATATACACACTATATTGCCAAAAGTATTTGGCCACCTGCTTTGAACTTGAAGTGCCATCCCATTCCTAACCCATAGGGTTCAATATGATGTTGCAGCTATTACAGCTTCAACTCTTCTGGGAAGGCTGTCCACAAGGTTGCGGAGTGTGTTCATAAGAATTTTCCACCATTCTTCCAAAAGCGCATTGGTGAGGTGTTGGTGAAAAAAGGCCTGGCTCTCAGTCTCTGTTCGAACTCATCCCAAAGGTGTTCTATCGGGTTCAGGTCAGGACTCTGTGCAGGCCAGTCAAGTTCATCCACACCAGACTTTGTCATCCATGTCTTTATGGACCTTGCTTTGTGCACTGGTGCACAGCCCGTTCCAAACTCTTCCCACAAGGTTGGGGGCATGGAATTGACCAAAATGTTTTGGTATCCTGAAGCATTCAAAGTTTCTCTCACTGAAACAAAGGAGCCAAGCCCAGCTCCTGAAAAACAACCCCACACCATAATTCCTCCGCTGACCCCTCTGTCAGTTTACGTGGCCTACCTACTTCGTGGCTGAGTTGCTGTTTGCCAGAGCTTGTTTGTGACGAACCCCACAATGCAGAGATGGAGGCAGGCATGGAGTGAGAAAACATGAGTAAATCAAAATAATAGAACAAGTACAAGTGAAGTGAATTATATTTATATAGCGCTTTTCTCAAGTGACTCAAAGCGCTTTACATAGTGAAACCCAATATCTAAGTTACATTTAAACCAGTGTGGGTGGCACTGGGAGCAGGTGGGTAAAGTGTCTTGCCCAAGGACAGAACGGCAGTGACTAGGATGGCACAAGCGGGAATTGAACCCGCAACCCTCAAGTTGCTGGCACGGCCGCTCTACCAACCGAGCTATGCCGCCCCGAACAAACAAACAAAAGGGTACTAACACAAACCGCGCACGAGGCAGATAAACTAAGAGAGCTAGCAAGGGAGCTACAAAACAAAAAGGAACTTAGCATGGAAGATAGCAAAAAAACAAAAGGTGCCTAGCGTGGAAGCTAGCGGGTAGCGAACATGAAAACAGAAGTCGTTACTTGTAGAATGAAAACAAAACGGAAGCAGGGAACAAAAGACAGGAAGCTACAAACAAACGAATATAGCTTACTGCTACGCTGCAATGAAACGACACGACAGGTAGCAACGACAAGAGCGACATCGACAAGACAATAATCCAGCCCTGACTGGAGGATCAAAGCAGGTAAAATAGGAGTGGGCTGATTGACACCAGGTGTGGCCAGGTGCCAATCAACCGCAGCTGAGGGAAAAACAGCGCACAGGGAAAAAAACAGGAAATGGACAAAACAAGAGCGCTGACAGGAACTAAAAACAGGAAATACTAAACACAGAGAAAAATTAAAACACAAACAAACTGTCGGTAGCAAGCCTGACACTGTTGTTCCCAAACTCTTCCATTTTCTTATAATAAAAGGTAAATGGGTTGTACTTGTATAGTGCTTTTCTACCCCTTTTTAAGGAGCCCAAAGCGCTTTGGCAGTATTTCCACATTCACCCATTCACACACACATTCACACACTGACGTGGGAGCTGCAATGCAAGGCGTTCACCAGGACCCATCAGGAGCAAGGGTGAAGTGTCTTGCCCGAGGACACAACGGACATGACCAGGATGGTAGAAGGTGGGGATTGAACCAGTAACCCTCAGAAACTTCGCCACGCTGTCCCCCAATAAAGCTTAAAGTTGACTTTGGAATATTTAGTAGTGCGTGAAACTCCGCATGTCAACATCTCCGTTCGGTGCCACACCCACAAACTGCCCAAGTAACCATTTCCAGATCAACACCGTATGGAAAAAAATAATATCAGCAAAAAAAGCCATTACCGGACATCTCTAATTACAATAAATCAGTTGTGAAATGCAAGTCTCGATGTAACTTAGCCAAAGAAAATATGTTTTCAAAACATCTTGAGACTAAACTTAACTCCTACATGATCTAAAAATGGTCACATGTGTTCTGAGGGATGTGGTTTGTGGTCCACACAGTCAGCACTGGGCAGGCAGTACTTCAAGTCATGGGGGTGGAGTACCGGAGCATTTTTCTACTTCTCTAAAAGGCCAAAATCTTGCTTTATTCCTTACTGATGTCAAGCAGAAGATGTTGGTTTATGAGGTGGATCTGCTCGAAGGAAAACAGATTTCCTCGCTCTTGGCATGAGGTGGAAAGGAGGTGAGAAAGTAGGATAAAGACTTAGGAGGGCGGGGCAGGCTTCTGAACGATCTTGTCCATAATAATCTGCAGTGAACTGCAGTAATGGGGGGGCTTAAGTTCTGAGGCTGGCTGGGGGGGGTGTTTACGATTCTGGGTGGGTCTTTGATCTTTTAGTCCTCTTCAGCCACAGGTCAAGCACGGACACCAACTGGCTCCACAAGACTGTAATGTTGGAAGTGTCGTGACAACAAATGGTGTTTTTCTAACAGCGAGGGTTTCAAGTCCTACTGGAACTTCTTCCTGCGTGATTATTTTTTTCAACTCCAAGGATTCCTTGTATTGGAACTACTTTAATATAAAATATTGTGATGTGGTGCATCTGCTCCTGCTGGCCCCGCAATGGACTGGACTCTCAATAACATGTTAGATCTACTATGGACTGGACTCTCACACTATTATGTTAGATCCACTGTGGACTGGACTCTCACACTATTATGTTAGATCCACTATGGACTGGACTCTCACTATTATGTTAGATCCACTATGGACTGGACTCACACTATTATGTTGGATCCACTATGGACTGGACTCTATTATGTTAGATCCACTACGGACTGGAATCACACAATAACTGGACTCTCACTATTATGTTAGATCCACTATGGACTGGACTCACACTATTATGTTGGATCCACTATGGACTGGACTCTATTATGTTAGATCCACTACGGACTGGAATCACACAATATTATGCTATATCCACTGTGGACTGGTCTCTCAAACTATTATGCTAGATCCACTATGGACTGGACTCGCACAATAGTATCCTGGATCCACTATGGACTGGACTCTCACACTATTATGTTAGATCCACTATGGGCTGGACTCTCACACTATTATGTTAGATCCACTATGGACTGGACTCTCACACTATTATGTTAGATCCACTATGGACTGGACTCTCACTATTATGTTAGATCCACTATGGACTGGACTCGCACAAAAGTATCCTAGATCCACTATGGACTGGATTCTCACACTATTATGTTGCATCCACTACGGACTAGACTCATACAATATTATGCTAGATTCACTATGGACTGGACTCGCACAATAGTATCCTGGATCCACTATGGACTGGACTCTCACACTATTATGTTAGATACACTATGGACCGGACTCTCACTATTATGTTTGATCCACTATGGACTGGACTCCCACTATTATGTTAGATCCACTATGGACTGGACTTGCACATTAGTTTGCTAGATCCACTATTTACTGGACTTTCTCACTATTATGTTAGATCCACTATGGACTGGACTCTCTCTATCATGTTATATCCACTATGGACTGGACTTTCACAATATTATGTTAGATCCACTATGGACTGGACTCTCACTATTATGCTAGATCCACTATGGACTGGACTCACACTATTATGTTAGATCCACTATGGACTGGACTTTCACAATATTATGTTAGATCCACTATGGACTAGACTCTGACAATATTATGTTAGATCCACTATGGACTGGACTCTGACAAGATTATGT
This sequence comes from Nerophis ophidion, assembly GCF_033978795.1. Classification (NCBI taxonomy): domain Eukaryota; kingdom Metazoa; phylum Chordata; class Actinopteri; order Syngnathiformes; family Syngnathidae; genus Nerophis; species Nerophis ophidion. The sequence goes on from NC_084622.1 coordinate 1,219,232, forward strand.
TAGATCCACTATGGACTGGACTTTCACAATATTATGTTAGATCCACTATGGACTGGACTCTCACACTATTATGTTAGATCCACTATGGACTGGACTTTCACAATATTATGTTAGATCCACTATGGACTAGACTCTGACAATATTATGTAAGATCCACTACGGACTGGACTCTGACAAGATTATGTTAGATCCACTATGGACTGGACTTTCACAATATTATGTTAGATCCACTATGGACTGGACTCTCACACTACTATGTTAGATCCACTATGGACTGGACTCTGACAAGATTATGTTAGATCCACTATGGACTGGACTTTCACAATATTATGTTAGATCCACTATGGACTGGACTCTCACACTATTATGTTAGATCCACTATGGACTGGACTCTCACACTATTATCTTAGATCCACTATGGACTGGACTCGCACAAAAGTATCCTAGATACACTATGGACTGGACTCTCACACTATTATGTTGCATCCACTACGGACTAGACTCATACAATATTATGCTAGATTCACTATGGACTGGACTCGCACAATAGTATCCTGGATCCACTATGGACTGGACTCTCACACTATTATGTTAGATCCACTATGGACCGGACTCTCACTATTATGTTTGATCCACTATGGACTGGACTCCCAATATTTTGTTAGATCCACTATGGACTGGACTTGCACATTAGTTTGCTAGATCCACTATTTACTGGACTTTCTCACTATTATGTTAGATCCACTATGGACTGGGCTCTCTCTATCATGTTATATCCACTATGGACTGGACTCTCACTATTATGTTAGATCCACTATGGACTGGACTTTCACAATATTATGTTAGATCCACTATGGACTGGACTCTCACTATTATGCTAGATCCACTATGGACTGGACTCACACTATTATGTTAGATCCACTATGGACTGGACTTTCACAATATTATGTTAGATCCACTATGGACTAGACTCTGACAATATTATGTAAGATCCACTACGGACTGGACTCTGACAAGATTATGTTAGATCCACTATGGACTGGACTTTCACAATATTATGTTAGATCCACTATGGACTGGACTCTCACACTATTATGTTAGATCCACTATGGACTGGACTTTCACAATATTATGTTAGATCCACTATGGACTGGACTTTCACAATATTATGTTAGATCCACTATGGACTGGACTCTCACACTATTATGTTAGATCCACTATGGACTGGACTTTCACAATATTATGTTAGATCCACTATGGACTGGACTCTCACACTATTATGTTAGATCCACTATGGACTGGACTTTCACAATATTATGTTAGATCCACTATGGACTAGACTCTGACAATATTATGTAAGATCCACTACGGACTGGACTCTGACAAGATTATGTTAGATCCACTATGGACTGGACTTTCACAATATTATGTTAGATCCACTATGGACTGGACTCTGACAAGATTATGTTAGATCCACAGTACAATGTTGACTTAGTTGTGATTTCCCTCTCTGCATGAAAGTTTAAAAGTAGCATATATGAATGCAGTATGAAGAAGAATGTTTGAATGTAGACACATAGAATCATCATACTGCTGTCATTATATGCATCAAGTGTTCATTCAAGGCTAAGGCAAAATATCAAGATATATATCATGGCCTAAAAATATCGAGATATTAAAAAAAGGCCATATGGCCCAGCCCTGGTAGATACCATGTTGTGTATTGAAGTGCGGGTCAGGGCAATCAGACCATGATCACACAGCCTCCTACCTGCCCTGAGGATATCCTCTAATGACAGCTTGCTTTAATCACCACCTCTCAGCGTGGGATGCAGAGCCAAGTAGGACCGCATCCTTTTTGTGGAAGGTCAAATTGTACGATCCTATTAAATGTGTCTACAGGATATTCCATTCAGGCTCCTCGGACCGTGACCTTGTTTCCTATCACAGCAAGTCATGCACGACTCTCCTTTCGCACATGGATATTAAACACAAACAAATCAGCTAAATTAGGCAGCTTGTGTGGATTTAACACAATAAACTAAATCAAACGTGTATATTATTATCTAACCTGGAGTGGAACCTTTAGTGGGATTAATCGAAAAATTGAATTTGAAGCTTTTTACAGACGAACCACTGCAGTTTCCCCTCCTTGTAATTCTCTCTCTACAAACACACCGCCCACCTAAAATACACCACAGGGTGTGTACTTATACGACAGCCGGGGGTCGCAAAGCGTGAAAACTGCGAGAAAACGAGCAGATGAAGAAGTAGCAGCCGCGTAACACTGTCCTATCTAAGTACGTTACACGGAAAAGTCATGGAGGTAAAAAGTACAATGCGAGGAACTAAAAAAGGAATTCCATATCAGTTGTTCAGACGGACTTCGGCAACAATAACAATGGCGTCAACCAAAAAGTAGAGTTGTCGTTCAGCGCGGGATAACTGTACGTAGCCAAAATCAAGTTAGAAAGATCAATTAATTATAATTCTGGGACAGGAGTTGACCTGAGTTAGAGAAACAAATTTTCCATAAGAAGGCTGACAAACAAACAAAAAAAAGTTTATCAATAAAGTTGACGGGATTCTGTAAGTAAGTCGTTTCTACTCGTACAAAAAGTCACACCATAGAATTCAATCAATCAATCAATGTTTATTTATATAGCCCCAAATCACAAATGTCTCAAAGGACTGCACAAATCATTACGACTACAACATCCTCGGAAGAACCCACAAAAGGGCAAGGAAAACTCACACCCAGTGGGCAGGGAGAATTCACATCCAGTGGGACGCCAGTGACAATGCTGTCTATGAGAAACCTTGGCGAGGACCTCAGATGTGGGCAACCCCCCCCCATCTAGGGGACCGAAAGCAATGGATGTCGAGCGGGTCTAACATGATACTGTGAAAGTTCAATCCATAGTGGCTCCAACACAGCCGCGAGAGTTCAGTTCAAAGCGGATCCAAGACAGCAGCGAGAGTCCCGTCCACAGGAAACCATCTCAAGCGGAGGCGGATCAGCAGCGTAGAGATGTCCCCAACCGATACACAGGCGAGCGGTCCATCCTGGGTCCCGACGAGCGGCCCATCCTGGGTCTCGACTCTGGACAGCCAGTACTTCATCCATGGTTATCGGACCGGACCCTCTCCACAAGGGAGGGGGGGACATAGGAGAAAAAAGAAAAGAAGCGGCAGATCAACTGGTCTAAAATGGAGGTCTATTTAAAGGCTAGAGTATACAGATGAGTTTTAAGGTGAGACTTAAATGCTTCTACTGAGGTAGCATCTCGAACTGTTACCGGGAGGGCATTCCAGAGTACTGGAGCCCGAACGGAAAATGCTCTATAGCCCGCAGACTTTTTTGGGGCTCTAGGAATCACTAATAAGCCGGAGTCTTTTGAAGGCAGATTTCTTGCCGGGACATATGGTACAATACAATCGGCAAGATAGGCTGGAGCTAGACCGTGTAGTATTTTATACGTAAGTAGTAAAACCTTAAAGTCACATCTTAAGTGCACAGGAAGCCAGTGCAGGTGAGCCAGTATAGGTATATATGTATGTATATATGTATATAAAGGTATATACAGTATAGGTATGTATGTATGTATATATGTATATAAAGGTATATACAGTATAGGTATATATGTATATAAAGGTATATACAATATAGGTATAAATGTATGTATATATGTATATAAAGGTATATACAGTATAGGTATATATGTAAGTATATATGTATATAAAGGTATATACAGTATAGGTATATATATGTATGTATATATGTATATAAAGGTATATACAGTATAGGTATATATTAATGTATATATAGGTATATACAGTACAGGCGTAATATGATCAAATTTTCTTGTTCTTGGCAAAAGTCTAGCAGCCGCATTTTGTACCAACTGTAATCTGTTTTATATATTTTTAACGCAATACAATGTACAAATAAGGATAACTAAGGATCACACTCCTCAGCCTTCCCGGTAAGGTCTATTCAGGTGTACTGGAGAGGAGGCTACGCCGGATAGTCCAACTAAGGATTCAGGAGGAACAGTGTGGTTTTTGTCCTGGTCGAGGAACTGTGGACCGGCTCTATACTGTGGGCAGGGTCCTTGAGGGTGCATGGGAGTTTGCCCAACCAGTCTTCATATGCTTTGTGGACTTGGACTTTATTACTTACGTATAAAATACTACACGGTCTAGCTCCATCCTATCTTGCCGATTGTATTGTACCATATGTCCCGGCAAGAAATCTGCGTTCAAAGGACTCCGGCTTATTAGTGATTCCCAAAGCCCAAAAAAAGTCTGCGGGCTACAGAGCGTTTTCATTTCGGGCTCCAGTACTCTGGAATGCCCTCCCGGTAAAAGTTCGAGATGCTACCTCAGTAGAAGCATTTAAGTCTCACCTTAAAACTCATTTGTATACTCTAGCCTTTAAATAGACTCCCTTTTTAGACCAGTTGATCTGCCGTTTCTTTTCTTTTTCTCCAATGTCCCACTCTCCCTTGTGGAGGCGGTCCGGTCCGATCCGGTGGCCATGTACTGCTTGCCTGTGTATCGGCTGGGGACATCTCTGCGCTGCTGATCCGCCTTCGCTTGGGATGGTTTCCTGCTGGCTCCGCTGTGAACGGGACTCTTGCTGCTGTGTTGGATCCGCTTTGGACTGGACTCTTGCGACTGAGTTGGGTCCATTGTGGATTGAGCTTTCACAGTATCATGTTAGACCCGCTCGACATCCATTGCTTTCCTCCTCTCCAAGGTTCTCATAGTCATCATTGTCACCGACGTCCCACTGGGTGTGAGTTTTCCTTGCCCTTGTGTGGGCCTACCGAGGATGTCGTGGTGGTTTGTGCAGCCCTTTGAGACACTAGTGATTTAGGGCTATATAAGTAAACATTGATTGATTGATTGATTATATATTTATAGTTCAACTTTTTCAAAATAAGTTACGGGTTAAAAAAGCTCCTTCTGGTTTCGTGGAGATGTCCGAAAACCTATTTTTAAAACATATTTTTCTTTGTTTTCATGACTATTTACATTGTAGATTGTCACTGAAGGCATCAAATCTACAAATGAACACGTGTGGAGTTATGTACTTACCTGAAAACATGTTTTATATTCTAGTTTCTTCTTTGCTCTGATTACTGCTTTGCACACTCTTGGCATTCTCTCCATGAGCTTCAAGAGGTCAATTCACAGGTTTGCCTTATCAGGTTTGATTAGTGGAATTTCTTGCTTTATCAATGGGGTTGGGACCGTCAGTTGTGTTGTGAATGAGAAGGTGTGTCCAATTTTTTGTTTTTCTTTGTTTACTGAATCAACAGTTCGAGATGCCACCTTAGTAGAAGCATTTAAGTCTCACCTTAAAACTCATTTGTATACTCTAGCCTTTAAATAGACTCCCTTTTTAGACCAGTTGATCTGTCGTTTCTTTTCTTTTTCTCCTATGTCCCCCCCTCCCTTGTGGAGGGGGTCTGGTCCGATCCGGTGGCCATGTACTGCTCCTGTGTATTGGCTGGGGACATCTCTGCGCTTCTGATCCGCCTCCGCTTGGGATGGTTTCCTGCTGGCTCCGCTGTGAACGGGACTCTCGCTGCTGTGTTGGATCCGCTTTGGACCAGACTCTTGCGACTGTGTTGGATCCATTATGGATTGAACTTTCACAGTATCATGTTAGACCCGCTCGACATCCGTTGCTTTCCTCCTCTCCAAGGTTCTCATAGTCATCATTGTCACCGATGTCCCACCGGGTGTGAGTTTTCCTTGCCCTTATGTGGGCCTACCGAGGATGTCGTAGTGGTTTGTGTTGTGGTTTGTGCAGCCCTTTGAGACACTAGTGATTTAGGGCTATATAAGTAAACATTGATTGATTGATTGATTGGAGAAGGCATTCGAACGTGTCCCTCGGGAAGTCCTGTGGGGAGTGCTCAGAGAGTATGGGGTATCGGACTGTCTGATTGTGGCGGTCCGCTCCCTGTATGATCAGTGTCAGAGCTTGGTCCGCATTGCCGGCGGTAAGTCGGACACGTTTCCAGTCAGGGTTGGACTCCGCCAAGGCTGCCCTTTGTCACCCAATCTGTTCGTAACTTTTATGGACAGAATTTCTAGGCGCAGTCAGGACGTTCAGTGGCTGCAGGATTAGGTCTTTGCTTTTTGCAGATGTGGTCCTGATGGCTTCATCTGGCCAAGATCTTCAGCTCTCACTGGATCGGTTTGCAGCCGAGTGTGAAGCGACTGGGATGGGAATCAGCACCTCCAAGTCCGAGTCCATGGTTCTCGCCCGGAAAAGGGTGGAGTGCCATCTACGGAATGGGGAGGAAACCCTGCTCCAGGTGGAGGAGTTCAAGTACCTAGGAGTCTTGTTCACGAGTGGGGGAAGAGTGGATCGTGAGGTCGACAGGCGGATTGGTGCGGCGTCTTCAGTAATGCAGACGCTGTATCGATCCTTTGTGGTGAAGAAGGAGCTGAGCCGGAAGGCAAAGCTCTCAATTTACCGGTCCCATCCTCACCTATGGTCATGAGCTTTGGACCATGACCGAAAGGACAAGATCACGGGTACAAGTGGCTGAAATGTGTAGTGGTAATCTTGACAAAACAGTCACATGTTGGGAAAAAATAATCATGGAATATTTTATAGACAGAGCAGGCGGGAGGGCATTTGACGAGAAGGAATGACAGCAGCCTTTAGCTGTGTCAGCTCAGCAGAGAGGGAGGTAGCTTGCCTTCACATGTACATCTGTCAATCTGTGACGTCACAAATGACCCAATGTTAAAAAAAAAAAAACAACACACCAAAACTGTGTGCAAGCTCATGATTTGACGCTTTAACATCAACACGACTATCCAACATTGTAACAACATATCTAAGTCAGAAAAGAGGGAAAATTATCAGAGGCTCTTCTGGAGGAGGGCGTGGTCAGCGCGTCTCCTGCAGGAATGGGGTGTGTATGGCCCGGCCTCGAAGCCAGCAGCAGGTGAGTAGATTGCCCAGCTGGGAATGATTAGCTAATCACCTGTCGCCCTTATTAGCAGCAGCCGGTACGAGACACGTTATTGGAGTTGGAGCCAGAGACTGCTAGAAAGCCACTCTGACACATATGACAATAAAAGACGTGCTCAACCCTGTCTTCCCCCCCCCCCCCACACACACACACACAGAGACACTCACAGCTCTCTTTAACAAAAAATACTCAAATAATGGCAATGACCTGGAAGTCCTACTACTTTAAAAAATAACGTTCATTGTCAATTATTTGCATGTAATTTGAGTAAGTATCACAGAAAAGACATAACACAATGCCTTGCATGACAGCAGTCTTCAACTTTACAGCCATAATTTTCCCCAAAAATGTTGGTTGCTTACAATCTCACATTCATTCAACTAAATGTCATCGTTCACATTGAATAGGATGAAAGCTAAATGTGACTACGTTGATAGTCTTCCAATGGCCTGACATGAAATAATTATAACTCTGCCCCTATTAGACTTGAAGGGGTAGGAGACACTGCCATACTCTCAGCTGGAAAGACTTGAGGTGCAGAGGAACTCCTCAATACGGTCATGGACATTGATGAGGGGTATGAACACCACCACACCCCCTTCACAAAAGCTGGGCTGAATAAGCAGAACAGGCAGTTTGGAAGAGGGCATGTGGGGGGCAATAGAAGAAAGAGCCAGCGGGACAAAACAGGGGCTTTGCAGCCCCCGAGAGAGGCCACCTTAAATTCAGCAAGTGCTGCCACAAGACCTGCAGAGGCATGAACACTAGGGGTGCACTAAAAAAGAATTGACTCACATTCAAAAAGCGATTCTTATTCATCCCAATTCCAGATCGATGTATAATCGTCAAAAATGGATTCAGTAAACAAAGAAAAACAAAAAATTGGACACACCTTCTCATTCACAACACAACTGACGGTCCCAACCCCATTGATAAAGCAAGAAATTCCACTAATCAAACCTGATAAGGCAAACCTGTGAATTGACCTCTTGAAGCTCATGGAGAGAATGCCAAGAGTGTGCAAAGCAGTAATCAGAGCAAAAAAGAAACTAGAATATAAAACATGTTTTCAGGTAAGTACATAACTCCACACGTGTTCATTTGTAGATTTGATGCCTTCAGTGACAATCTACAATGTAAATAGTCATGAAAACAAAGAAAAATATGTTTTAAAAATAGGTTTTCGGACATCTCCACGAAACCAGAAGGAGCTTTTTTAACCCGTAACTTATTTTGAAAAAGTTGAACTATAAATATATAATCAATCAATCAATCAATGTTTACTTATATAGCCCTAAATCACTAGTGTCTCAAAGGGCTGCAAAAACCACCACGACATCCTCAGGGCAAGGAAAACTCACACCCAGTGGGACGTCGGTGACAATGATGACTATGAGAACCTTGGAGAGGACGAAAGCAATGGATGTCGAGCGGGTCTAACATGATACTGTGAAAGCTCAATCCACAATGGACCCAACTCAGTCGCAAGAGTCCAGTCCAAAGCGGATCCAACACAGCAGCAAGAGTCCCGTTCACAGCGGAACCAGCAGGAAACCATCCCAAGCGAAGGCGGATCAGCAGCGCAGAGATGTCCCCAGCCGATACACAGGCAAGCAGTACATGGCCACCGGATCGGACCGGACCGCCTCCACAAGGGAGAGTGGGACATTGGAGAAAAAGAAAAGAAACGGCAGATCAACTGGTCTAAAAAGGGAGTCTATTTAAAGGCTAGAGTATACAAATGAGTTTTAAGGTGAGACTTAAATGCTTCTACTGAGGTAGCATCTCAAACTTTTACCGGGAGGGCATTCCAGAGTACTGGAGCCCGAAATGAAAATGCTCTGTAGCCCGCAGACTTTTTTTGGGCTTTGGGAATCACTAATAAGCCGGAGTCCTTTGAACGCAGATTTCTTGCCGGGACATATGGTACAATACAATCGGCAAGATAGGATGGAGCTAGACCGTGTAGTATTTTATATGTAAGTAGTAAAACCTTAAAGTCACATCTCAAGTGCACAGGAAGCCAGTGCAGGTGAGCCAGTATAGGTATATATGTATGTATATATGTATATAAAGGTATATACAGTACAGGCGTAATGTGATCAAACTTTCTTGTTCTTGTCAAAAGTCTAGCAGCCGCATTTTGTACCAACTGTAATCTTTTAATGCTAGACATGGGGAGACCCGAAAATAATAGGTTACAGTAATCGAGACGAGACGTAACAAACGCATGGATAATGATCTCAGCGTCTTTAGTGGACAGAATGGAGCGAATTTTAGCGATATTACGGAAATGAAAGAAGGCCGTTTTAGTAACGCTTTTAATGTGTGCCTCAAAGGAGAGAGTTGGGTCGAAGATAATACCCAGATTCTTTACCGAGTCGCCTTGTTTAATTGTTTGGTTGTCAAATGTTAGAGTTGTATTATTAAATAAAGGTCGGTGTCTAGCAGGACCGATAATCAGCATTTCCGTTTTTTTGGCGTTGAGTTGCAAAAAGTTAGCGGACATCCATTGTTTAATTTCATTAAGACACGCCTCCAGCTGACTACAATCCGGCGTGTTGGTCAGCTTTAGGGGCATCCATCCATCCATCCATCCATCTTCTTCCGCTTATCCGAGGTCGGGTCGCGGGGGCAGCAGCCTAAGCAGGGGCATGTAATACCAAATAATACATCACGAGAATGTGAATCGAAAGTCGGATAAAATTGCAAAGTGCCCATTGATTCACACACCTAAAGTAAATGTGGGGAAACCACATGTCTGCCAAAATGATGCCATTTAAGCCTTCCCTTTTCATCTTCAGACCTCCACACTTAACCACGGAAAACAGCTGCTCGGTCAAGTTACAAATCACATTTTTTGTCCAGATAATTCAATTAGACGCCCCCAGTGGGGTGGCCATGACTGTGTTAAAAGAATGTCATGGTGACACAGCTGAACAGACGGTTGAAGAGCACCATGGTGACGAGATGCTTTAATCTGAAATACTAAATATTATGTGTAAAAATAAAAATTAAAAGGGGGGGGGGGGGGGGGCGGGCGGGGAGATTTAGTTTTTATCTGGCATGGTGGCAGATACAGTAAAGGAAGTCAGCCACTTCCACACACAGACCAATGTCTCTTCTGCATGGTGTGGAAGTACTTAGTGAGACAGAGAAAATGAGTAAATGGAGAGCTAAAATAGTAATAGACTCTCTAATCAAGGTCAACTCCTTTAAAAAGATAGATGAAGACTACTGAGGCTGGGCTAGGACAGTCTCCATATTCAAAAAAACAAAAAAGTATTAAGAAATAGCAATGGTTCTAACTCAAGATTGTATTTGAGCTACAAATGTGCTGTTATCAAAACCATTAGTATTTAATCTAAGACTAAAACTAGATTTGACCGATTTAAGTCTAAGTGCTGTTATCAAAACCATTAGTATTTAATCTAAGACTAAAACTAAATTTGACCGATTTAAGTCTAAGAGCTGTTATCAAAACCATTAGTATTTAATCCAAGACTAAAACTAGATTTGACTGATTTACGTCTAAGTGCTGTTATCAAAACCATTAGTATTTAATCCAAGACTAAAACTAGATTTGACCGATTTAAGTCTAAGAGCTGTTACCAAAACCATTAATATTTAATGTAAGACTAAAACTAGATTTGACTGATTTAAGTCTAAGTGCTGTTATCAAAACCATTAGTATTTAATCTAAGACTAAACGTAGATTTGACCGATTTAAGTCAAAGTGCTGTTATCAAAACCATTAGTATTTAATCTAAGACTAAAACTAGATTTGACCGATTTAAGTCTAAGTGCTGTTATCAAAACCATTAGTATTTAATCTAAGACTAAACGTAGATTTGACCGATTTAAGTCTAAGTGCTGTTATCAAAACCATTAGTATTTAATCCAAGACTAAAACTAGATTTGACTGATTTGACGGCGTGGCGCAGTGGAAGAGTGGCCGTGCGCAACCCGAGGGTCACTGGTTCAAATCCCACCTAGAACCAACCTCGTCACGTCCGTTGTGTCCTGAGCAAGACACTTCACCCTTGCTCCTGATGGGTGCTGGTTGGCGCCTTGCATGGCAGCTCCCTCCATCAGTGTGTGAATGTGTGTGTGAATGGGTAAAATGTGGAAGTAGTGTCAAAGCGCTTTGAGTACCTTGAAGGTAGAAAAGCGCTATACAAGTACAACCCATTTATCATTTAAGTCTAAGTGCTGTTATCAAAACCATTAGTATTTAATCTAAGACTAAAACTAGATTTGACTGATTTAAGTCTTAGAGCTGTTATCAAAACCATTAATATTTAATCTAAGACTAAAACTAGATTTGACTGATTTAAGTCTAAGAGCTGTTATCAAAACCATTAATATTTAATCTAAGACTAAAACTAGATTTGACCGATTTAAGTCTAAGTGGTTGTCAAAACCATTAGTATTTAATCTAAGACTAAAACTAGATTTGACCGATTTAAGTCTAAGTGCTGTTATCAAATCCATTAGTATTTAATCTAAGACTGAAAACTAGATTTGACCGATTTAAGTCTAAGTGCTGTTATCAAAACCATTAGTATTTAATCTAAGACTAAAACTAGATTTGACCAATTTAAGTCTAAGTGCTGTTATCAAAACCATTAGTATTTAATCTAAGACTAAAACTAGATTTGACCGATTTAAGTCTAAGAGCTGTTATCAAAACCATTAGTATTTAATCTAAGACTGAAAACTAGATTTGACCGATTTAAGTCTAAGTGCTGTTATCAAAACCATTAGTATTTAATCTAAAACTAAAACTGTAATTGACCGATTTAAGTCGAAGCACTGTTATCAAAACCACTAGTATTTAATCTAAGACTAAAACATTTTTGACTGATTGAAGTCTAAGAGCATGAACTGGTGAAGCCTACTTTGATGAGGTGAAGAGTCTTCTAAGACAAACCATGCAGTTGAGTTGTAAACAATAGAATGCTCTGAGAATGACCAAGATGAATGAGAAGATCCATAGACCATTAGTATTTTACTACAGTGTCATTAGTAATCTGTTCCAAAAGGTCAGGTGACAACCGAAGCAATCCTTACCATGAACAATCATTCAATACTGATACCAATACGGATAACTGTAATTTTTCCAATCAATTATGGTGACTGTTATTGACAGTTTAAGAATGTACACAACTCGAGATGTCCGATAATATCGGACTGCTAATATTATCGGCCGATAAATGCTTTAAAATGTAATGTCAGAAATTATCGGTATCGGTTTCAAAAAGGCAAATGTATGGCGTTTTAAAACGCCGCTGTACGGAGTGGTACACGGACATAGGAAGAAGTACAGAGCGTCAAGAAACCTTAAAGGCACTGCCTTTGCATACCGGCCCAATCAAATAGTATCTACAGCTTTTCACACACAAACACAAGTGAATGCAATGCATACTTGGTCAACAGCCATACAGGTCACACTGAGGGTGGCCATATAAACAACTTTAACACTGTTACAAATATGCACCACACTGTGAACCCACACCAAACAAGAATGACAAACACATTTTGGGAGAACATCCGCACCATAACACAACAGAACAAATACCCAGAACCCGTTGCAGCACTAACTCTTCCGAGACGCTAAAATATACACCCCCCGCTAACCCCCACCCACCTCAACCTCCTCATGCCCTCTCAGGGAGAGCATGTCCCAAATTCCAAGCTGCTGTTTTGAGGCATGTTATAAAAAAAATTATGCACTTTGTGACTTCAATAATAAATATGGCAATGCATTGTTGGCATTTTCTTCCATAACTCAAGTTGATTTATTTTGGAAAACCTTGTTACATTGTTTAATGCATCCAGCGTGGCATCACAACAAAATTAGGCATAATAATGTGTTCATTCCACCACTGTATTATCGGTATCGGTTGATATCGGAATCGGTAATTAACAGTTGGACAATATCAGCAAAAAAACATTATCAGACATCTGTAGTTTTTGTTCAATCCCAGAAAGACTGATTTAAAATTTAATCCTGGCTTTGTAGATACACTGAGACCAAGTCTGAAGAAATCTGGAGAAATCACTGCATGTAAGCGATGATATTACGGACTTTTGATCCCTCAGGCGGTACTGCATCAAAAACCAACATCAGTGTGTAAAGGATATCACCACATGGGCTCAGGAACACTTCAAAAAACCACTGTCAGTAACTACAGTTGGTCGCTACATCTGTAAGTGCAAGTTAAAACTCTACTATGCAAAGCAAAAACCATTTATCAACAACATCCAGAAACGCTGCTGGCTTCTCTGGGCCCGAGTTAATCTAAGATGGACTGATGCAAAGTGGAAAGGTGTTCTGTGGTCTGACAAGTCCACATTTCAAATTATATTTTGAAACTGTGGACATAGTGTCCTCTAGAACAAAGAGGAAAATAACCATCCGGATTGTTATAGGCACAAAGTTGAAAAGCCAGCATGTGTGATGGTATGGGGGTGTATTAGTGCCCAAAGCATCCGTAACTTACACATCTGTGAAGGCACCATTAATGCTGAATGGTCCATCCAGGTTTCGGAGCAACATATGTTGTCATACAATGCGAAGCCACGCGTTACAACAGCGTGGATTCGTAGTAAAAGAGTGCGGGTACTTTCCTGGCCTGCCTGCAGTCCAGACCTGTCTCCCATGGAAAATGTGTGGCGCATTATGAAGCGTAAAATACGACAGCAGAGACCCCGGACTGTTGAACGACTGAAGCTCTACATAAAACAAGAATGGGAAAGAATTCCACTTTCAAAGCTTCAACAATTAGTTTCCTCAGTTCCCAAACGTTTGTTGAGTGTTGTTAAAATAAAAGGTGATGTAACACAGTGGTGAACATGCCCTTTCCCAACTACTTTGGCACGTGTTGCAGCCATGAAATTCTAAGTTAATTATTATTTGGGAAAAAAAATTAAGTTTATGAGTTTGAACATCAAATATCTTGTCTTTGTAGCATATTCAACTGAATATGGGTTGAAAAGGATTTGCAAATCATTGTATTCTGTTTATATTTACATCTAACACAATTTCCCAAATCATACGGAAACGGGGTTAGTAGATTCCCCCGGAGCTAAAGTGAGTTAGACACCCCTGCAATTAAAGTCAACAGCATCCACACAAGCAAACAATAAAAAGTGCCTTGCCTAAGGACTTGACTGATGATGGTGATGCAGTGTAAGCAGCATGGGGGAGTGTGTGCACGCGTGGATCCTTTCTAGTTGAAAAAATATCAGTCACAGACGGCTTTAACCGTCTTCAGATGCGTTTGATTGGTGCGTGGAAACGATGGCCAAGTTATCATCAGATAGGAAACGGTAATAGACATTAAAAAGAATGAACAGTAGTAAATAAAATGAGTTATGATTCATATATACCGGGGGTGTCCAAACTTTTTCCACAGAGGGCCGCACACGGATTCCATTTTGATATTTTTCATTTTCAAACCATAACAAAACATATGGACTATTTTTTTCAATCCTTAGGGCTCCTGGGGAGCATAGAGGGTCTCAGTCACTAAAATCTTAAAATAAGTCAATTAATTATTATTTTTTATTTAATGCTTACAGTAAATCTCTATATTAACTTGAAGTTGATATAAAGTAAAACAAATAAGGTTTTATGCCTTTTCTGTCAAAGACAACTTTGTTTTTTATAGTAAAACTGAAATATGCAGTATTTAGATAGATAGTACTTTATTGATTCCTTCAGGAGAGTTTCCTTTATTTAGCAATTAAAGCCCTCAAAGATCAATAATGCAGGACACCATCCATCCATCCATTTTTTACCGCTTATTCCCTTTGGGGGCGCTGGTGCCTATCTCAGTTACAATCGGACGGAAGGCGGTGTACACCCTGGACAACATTCAGACAGACAGACAACATTCACACTCACATTCACACACTAGGGACCATTTAGTGCTGTCAATCAACCATTGATTTTCATTATTTAATATTTTTGAGTAATCACAGTGAAAAGTTAAATAAAATCCTACTAAATATATTTGAGATCCGAAAGGATTCCCCACTCATAAAGTGATGCTTTTTTATTAGTTGTTTTTTTTTTTACTTTTAACACTTAAATTTCAAGATCAAATTCCTATATATCTGTCGATTTTAAGTTTGAACTATTATTTTGTTTGTTTAATGCTCTTTTGACAAAACTTTGATGTTTTTATATGGCAACCCCACAACATATGCAATATTTTTTCCACACAAAGTGATACATTTTAAGTAATAATTCATTATAACAGATTTTTTCCCCTATTTTTATTGAGCAATGGAAAAAAAGAAAAGAAAAGAAAGACAAAAGGAACAAAAAAAACTGCCTGCATGGCAGCTTTGTGTCAACATTGCCACTTTTTCTCATTAGATTTCACCTCATTCCACTTTTTAAAAATGTTTTATTGTTATTTTTGCAACACTATATATTTTGCAATCTTTGCAGAAAGTGAGGCGGGCCGGTAAACGACTAGCTGAAGGCCGCAAATGGCCCCCGGGCCGCACTTTGGACACCCCTGGTATATACGAACGTTTGAAAAAACGACAGTATATTTTGAATCCTGAACGTCTCACACACAATGACACACTACATATTAAACATCACTTGAAGAATAAACATACTTCTCGTTCGCAAACCGCAATACTTAAGACGTAAGCAGGACATATAATCAATTAATGTCATACAGCAAGCAATAATAATAAAAAAGAAAGACTAACACAAAGATATTTTACAGGCAGAATTAGTCCACTTACACTAGGAAGCCTCCATAGCGTCCACAGCCTTTAAAAAGCCGCCGTAAAGAAGGAAGTGAAGACACGCTGAACTCTTCTATCCGTTATAAAGAAATAATAAAAGTAGATAAATGTATTGTTTTTAAGTGCAAGTCTCGCGCGTGGTGCTGCGGCCGTGATTTAAGTCCTCGTGCTGCCCACGGAGTGGCGGGTTTGGCGTGAACGAAGCGGCTCTTTGAAGTCAACCGTTTTTTTTCCCCCTCTTTGAGCGCACCTGATTTGTCGAGGCATGTGACGTCATCGCCGAGGGCGGGCGGCGGTTACACACAACTCAAGTGATGGGCGGACCGGATGTTTTGACCTAATATGATACCGCTGACTTTTTTTGTATTTTATAGAATATTTTAATACTTTTTTTTTTTTACCCCGAATAAAACAAGACTATTATTGGCTATTGAAAAACAGGTAATGTGTATTTTTAATGTGTTTAATTTAATTTTAATGTGTATTTTTAATGTATCCATCCATCCATCCATCTTCTTCCGCTTATCAGAGGTCGGGTCACGGGGGCAGCAGCCTAAGCAGGGAAGCCCAGACTTTCCTCTCCCCAGCCACTTCGTCTAGCTCAGGGGGCGGCAAACTTGCGGCTCTTTAGCGCCGCCCTAGTGGCTCTCTGAAGCTTTTTCAAAAATGAATGAAAAATGGAAAAAGATGAGGGGAAAAAATATTTAAAAATATATTTTTGCTTTTGTTATAGTTTTTGTACACTGTTTTTATTAAACATGCCTCACTGATTTGAGTATTTTGCGAGCGCCGTTTTGTCCTACTATTTTTGGCGGTCCTTGAACTCACCCTAGTTTGTTTACATGTATAACTTTCTCCGACTGTCTAAGACGTGTTTTATGCCACTTATTTTTCCGTCTCATTTTGTCCACCAAAATTTTAATGTTGTACATGAATGCACAAAGGTGAGTTTTGTTGATGTTATTGACTTGTGTGGAGTGTGCTAATCAGACATATTTGGTCACTGCATGACTGCAAGCTAATCGATGCTAACATGCTATTTAGGCTAGCTATATGTACATATTGCATCATTATGCCTCATTTGTAGCTATATTTGAGCTCATTTAGTTTCCTTTTAATCATCTTAATTCAATTTATATCTCATGACACACCATCTGTATGAATGGCTCCAGACAAATTTGTTTTTGTGTTTTTTGTCCACAGTTTAGGTTGCCGACCCCTGGTCCAGCTCTTCCCGGGGATCCCGAGGAGTTCCCAGGCCATCCGGGAGACATAGTCTTCCCAACATGTCCTGGGTCTTCCGTGTGGCCTCCTACCGGCAGGTTTCGGTGAGAAAATTGTGGTAATAAGTTGGCTTTACCGTAGACATTAGCATCCTTGCATCCTCCTGCAGCTGTCAAAGAGGCAGCTGCTACTTTCTTGGATCCTCCATGGCTTCACTCAGAGACACTGGCGGTCACCACACCCCTCTGACTTTCAGGTATGACTTTATAATCTCACTAAAACACTAGTAACACAATAAGCAGATAAGGGATTATTATTAGTGAAGTGAATTATATTTATATAGCGCTTTTTCTCTAGTGACTCAAAGCGCTTTACATAGTGAAACCCAATATCTAAGTGCATTCAAACCAGTGTGGGTGGCACCGGGAGCAGGTGGGTAAAGTGTCTTGCCCAAGGACACAGTGGCAGTGACTAGGTTGGCAGAAGCGGGAATCGAACCTGCAACCCTCAAGTTGCTGGCACGGCCACTTTACCAACCGAGCTAAACCTAGTAAATGTGTCGAATGACATCTGAATCACTCCCACTGCCCTTGTCTTTTTTTCTTTTTTTCTTCTAGTCCTTCACTCTCACTTTCCTCATCCACGAATCTTTCATCCTCGCTCAAATTGATAGGAAAATCGTCGCTTTCTCGGTCCGAATCGGTCTCGCTGCTGGTGGCCATGATTGTAAACAATGTTCAGATGTGAGGAGCTCCACAACCCGTGACGTCACGCGCACATCGTCTGCTACTTCCGGTACAGGCAAGGCTTTTTTATTAGCGACCAAAAGTTGCAAACTTTATCGTGGATGTTCTTTACTAAACCCTTTCAGCAAAAATATGGCAATATGGCGAAATGATCAAGTATGACACATAGAATGGACCTGCTATCCCCGTTTAAATAAGAACATCTCATTTCAGTAGGCCTTTAAGCTGGCTCTTTAAAGTGAGCCGAGCCAAAAGAGAGGGTTCTCCAAGAAGAGACAAGCTTCCCTCACTACTGCTGACTGAAGAGCAGCTTGTGCCAGGGTTGCAGGCACAGTCAAACCCAAAAGGCGGTGATGTCACAGTCCGGATGTGAAGCAAGGTGTACTGTCATGACAAACTAGGCATGTCTGTAATGTTGATGTGACACACTCGCACGTGCAAACAACTAAAACATGCTTTAATGCTAGAAATGAGTCATTATGCAATCCTTTCAAACCCATGAACAAATACAATAAAAAGTAGCAATGATTGTCACACACACACCTTGGGTGATTTAAAACCCAATTCCAAATGCCAAGCAGGGAGGTAATGGGTCCCATTTTTATAGTCTTTGGCCGGGGTTTGAACTCACAACCAAGGCGGACTCTCTAACCACTAGACCAGAGATTCTCAATCTTTTGTCAATGAACATTTTTTAAATTCAAGTACCCCCTTTTCCGAGCAAAGCATTTTTGGTTGAAAAAAGGAGATAAAGAAGTAAAATACAGCACTATGTCATCAGTTTCTGATTGATTAAATTGTATAACAGTGGAAAATATTGCTCATTTGTAGTGGTCTTTCTTCAACTATTTGGAAAAAATTAGGGCTGGGCAACAATTAAAAATTTTAATCGAAGTTAATCGCACTATTTCTCTGATTAATCGTGATTAACTGCATTGTATACGCAAAGCCCAATAATGAATTCAAAAGTAGTGTGTAGTGCACCTTTATTGGAATATTCTCCCACATGAACAAAAGCGCCAAAACATTTGTTGTGCAAACACAATTTAAATCAGTCCTTGTCAAACAGTAGCAGTTAAATAGCATATTTTATGAAAATCAACTCCAAAAATGTAAATACAAACATTTAAGCTTATTGCCACTGCCAGGGTATTTAAGTTATCCTGTTTGTTATGGAAAATAAATATAATCTACATACAAATCTCTGAGCCACAATCATAACATCTGAACAGGCAATTTCTGAGGTAACAGCAGAAACATTTTTTTTTATCAGGGTTTTATGTTTAAAAAACCTATATTATAGGTAGTGGGCTGTTTTAGGGAATTTTTGATCAAATTATCCGTAGTAGCAATATTAATAATGTTGTGTTTATTCTGCGTAGTGCACTTAAAATAATTATGACCATATCTAGGAATTGATATGATGGGAATTTTCCGATTGTTTGCTTGGTGCTTTGATAAACTGAAGGCATCATATACATGGTACTATATTGTGATGTTATGAGCCAGGGAAAAAAAGAACTACCCTACCCAGCATGCAACAGGAGTGACGAGCATGGTATAGGTTGTGTCGCCATGACAGCATCTTGTATGTTGTGATATGCACGCTCTGAAAGTAAACGTTAAGAACTCAGCCAACACTCCTGGTCTGCATTATTCATAAATAGACAGACAACACATATACTCCGCTGCTTCACAGGCCGCTGGATGTAGCCGGCAAAGTATTCCCATGCTAGCTAGCCGGTCTAGCAAGCACGCCTCATTCAGTCCAAAACGGCCCGATCTATCCACATCCAGAATTGTCTGGCGGTCGTAAGTGATCCCGGAGTGACCACGCTGTAAGCCAGCCAGGAAATTTGCAGAATTGTCCGGTATTTTTGCCAAATGTTCCATCTTTACCAAGAGCCCCTCCACACCGGGCGACGCCATCTTGTTAAGAAAAGGCGTTAACAAAATAAAAGCATGTAAACAACATACGCAAATGTGCGATAAAATAATTGTCGGCGTTAATAGATTGATGAGTTAACTCATAATTAACGCATTAATTTGCCCACCCCTAGAAAAAATATATAAAAATAACAAAAAACTTGTTGAAAAATAAACAAGTGATTCAATTATAAATGTAGATTTCTCCACATAGAAGTAATCATCAACTTAAAGTGTCCTCTTTGGGGATTGTAATAGAGATCCATCTGGATTCATGAACTTAATTCTAAACATTTCTTCACAAAAAAAGAAATCTTTAACATCAATATTTATGGAACATGTCCATAAAAAATCTAGCTGTCAACACTGAATATTGCATTGTTGCATTCCTTTTCACACTTTATGAACTTACATTCCTATTTTGTTGAAGTATTATTCAATAAATATATTTATAAAGGATTTTTGAAATTTTGCTATTTTTTAGAATATTTTTAAAAAATCTCACTTACCCCTTGGCATACCTTCAAGTATCCCCAGGGGTACGCGTACCCCCATTTGAGAACCACTGCACTCGGCCACTGAGTAGATGGAACATGGAACTAGAGCAGTTTAAAGGGGAACTGCACTTTGTATCGGAATTTTTGCCTGTATCTCACGATCCTTATGCGAGAGTGTGTTATTAGAGCTAATATTTAGGACTTACATTTTGTGAAGTGAAGTGAATGATATTTACATTTCGCTTTTCTCTAGTGACTCAAAGCGCTTTTACATAGTGAAACCCAATTTCTAAGTTACATTTAAACCAGTGTGGGTAAAGTGTCTTGCCTAAGGACACAACGGCAGGGATTTGGATGGCGGAAGCGGGAATCGAACCTGGAACCCTCATTTAGCTGGCACGGCCACTCTACCAAACCTCCCCAAGGGAGGTAATTGGGCCCATTTTTATAACGTGTATGATTTAGCCATTGTAGAAGTTGATTATTATTATTTTTTTTATTTTCACTGTGGTTTATATCACAAGGGATATCAACACCCCAGATGATGTCATTCAATTATTCAAGAAGTGTAACTTAGTCTTAGAATCACCAGTTGGATCAAACCAACGCAGTCTTTTTGCAGCATTCAGATACCAACAGTATTAAAATTACAACTAAGGCTGTATCAGGCCGATATTTTGATATCAAATGGTAAATGGGTTATACTTGTATAGCTCGTTTGGTAGAGTGGCCGTGCCAGCAACTTGAGGGTTCCAGGTTCGATTCCCGCATTCGCCATCCTAGTCACTGCCGTTGTGTCCTTGGGCAAGACACTTTACCCACCTGCTCCCAGTGCCACCCACACTGGTTTAAATGGAACTTAGATATTGGGTTTCACTATGTAAAGCGCTTTGAGTCACTAGAGAAAAGCGCTATATAAATATAATTCACTTCACTTCACTTCAAGGTACTCAATTACACAATTTTCACATTCACACATTCACACACTGATGGCGGGAAGCTGCCATGCAAGTCTCTAACCACCATCAGGAGCAGGGGTGAAGTGTCTTGCTCAAGGACACAACGGACGTGACAAGGTTGGTAGAAGGTGGGGATTGAACCAGGAACCCTCATGTTGCTGGCACGGCCACTCTCCCAATCACGTCACGCCGTCCCCAGAAAAAAAAATAAAAATGTAAGTTTAAGGTTTACTTCTGCAAAGCTGTCCTTCGATAAGAACACACTTATGGTCTTTTCTGGTACTTTGGTTATATTTCCGGACCATAAAGTGGCAGCTACTTGCTCACGATGCTGTGTGGACATTATCAGCTGCCGAGCTGCTTTCTGGAAGTTAGTTCTAGCTTATAAATCATGTTTCTCACCTTGATAGTAAAATGACATGGACATAAACTGAAACCTAAGTACACTTTGACAGCCAATTTAGATCCTGAAATGGTGAGAAAGACAAGTGAAAGACACTAGTTTGCTCCGGAGCGAGGATTATGATTAATTCTTTATCGAAATGGGAAGATCTTTACTATACTTGCCAACCCTCGAGACTCCCGAATTTCAGTGCCCCTCCCAAAAATCTCCCGTGGCAACCATTCTCCCAAATTTCTCTCGATTTCCACCAGGACTACAATATTGTGGGCGTGTCTTTAGCGTCCTCTCTCACCTGAAAATGAGACTATTATATATGTCTCCGTTATCCATAGGTTTATCTATAACCGATAAAGTAGGAAGTTACAGAACTATTTCTCATCCATCATCCATCCATCATCTTCCGCTTATCCGAGGTCGGGTCGCGGGGGCAACAGCCTAAGCAGGGAAACCCAAACTTCCCTCTCCCCAGCCACTTCGTCTAGCTCTTCCCGGGGGATCCCGAGGCGTTCCCAGGCCAGCCGGGAGACATAGTCTTCCCAACGTGTCCTGGGTCTTCCCCGTGGCCTCCTACCGGTTGGACGTGCCCTAAACACCTCCCTAGGGAGGCGTTCGGGTGGCATCCTGACCAGATGCCCGAACCACCTCATCTGGCTCCTCTCGATGTGAAGGAGCAGCGGCTTTACTTTGAGTTCCTCCCGGATGGCAGAGCTTCTCACCCTATCTCTAAGGGAGAGCCCCGCCACACGGCGGAGGAAACTCATTTCGGCCGCTTGTACCCGTGATCTTATCCTTTCGGTCATGACCCAAAGCTCATGACCATAGGTGAGGATGGGAACGTAGATCGACCGGTAAATTGAGAGCTTTGCCTTCCGGCTCAGCTCCTTCTTCACCACAACGGATCGATACAACGTCCGCATTACTGAAGACGCCGCACCGATCCGCCTGTCGATCTCACGATCCACTCTTCCCTCACTCGTGAACAAGACTCCTAGGTACTTGAACTCCTCCACTTGGGGCAGGGTCTCCTCCCCAACCCGGAGATGGCACTCCACCCTTTTCCGGGCGAGAACCATGGACTCGGACTTGGAGGTGCTGATTCTCATTCCGGTCGCTTCACACTCGGCTGCGAACCGATCCAGCGAGAGCTGAAGATCCCGGTCAGATGAAGCCATCAGGACCACATCATCTGCAAAAAGCAGAGACCTGATCCTGCGGTTACCAAACCGGAACCCCTCAACGCCTTGACTGCGCCTAGAAATTCTGTCCATAAAAGTTATGAACAGAATCGGTGACAAAGGACAGCCTTGGCGGAGTCCAACCCTCACTGGAAATGTGTTCGACTTACTGCCGGCAATGCGGACCAAGCTCTGGCACTGATCATACAGGGAACGGAACTATTTCTCAGTGTGTGTTTATTCCAGCCGGCACGTTAATACACTGACACACAACATCCGGATTCCCATCATGCATTGCTTCAAAACTACGGCAAGTAGTAATGTCCAAAAACATAACAGAGACGAAGCAGAAGAACAAGGAAGAGACGTGGCAACGACAAGTAAGATGAAGTACGCTTGCAAGTTCCAGAATGATTGGAAAAAACAATTTTAGTTCATCCAGGACAGCTGGAAGGGGAAGGAGTATGCTGCTTGCAAATTTTGTAGATCAGACTTCTCCATTGAACACGGTGACCAAACGGATATACTCATTCATGAACGGATTATTTTTGTACATATATATATATATATATATATATATATATATATATATATATAATAAATACTTAAAATATATAATATATAATATATATATATAATATATAATATATAATATATATATAATATATAATATATAATATATAATATATAATATATAATAAATACTTAAAACAAAAAGTAAAACTGAACTGGCTACAAAGTAAACAGAACCCAAAATGCTGGACGACAGCAAAAACTTACGGCGCCCACAAAGTACATCCATACATGACCTGACAGTCAACAATGTCCACACAAAGAAGGTTAGCAACAACTGAAATAGTCTTGTTTGCTAGCACGCAGCAGGTGCTGGGAATAGCGCTCAAAAGGAAGAGATGAAACTGCTACAGGAAACACACCAACAAAACAGGAAGAGGCACCAAAACAACACTGCAAGGGCGGTATAGCTCGGTTGGTAGAGTAGCCGTGCCAGCAACTTGAGGGTCCCAGGTTCGATCCCCGCTTCCGCCATCCTAGTCACTGCCGTTGTGTCCTTGGGCAAGACACTTCACCCACCTGCTCCCAGTGGCAGCTGGGTTTAACAACAAAGAGGTGCCGCCTGAGTTAAAGTCTTAACAAGCTGCTCCGCTTCGTTCTGTCTCTGTCAGTACGTCTCTGCAGCACCCGGCATTGTCCCACCCACACAACCATCTGATTGGTTTCAAGCAGAGCGGTAACAACCAATCAGCAGTGTGTATTCAGAGCGCATGGAGTCAGTTGCGTGATGAGCAGATAGGTGTTTAGCAGGTAAGCATCAGGCAGCGGACTTTCTCCAAATTATAATAAACACCTCCCAGTCAACTAATAGTGACATCACTATGAGCCCGTTGACGTTCTAGAAACATAAGCGGCAGTTCAGCTCGCTCCCAGTCCTTGAGGTGAAGGTTAATTAGCTTTTAGCGTAACGTTAGCTCAACTTGCGGGTTGTGTGTGCGTGTGTTACAGACAGCAAAGCCCTGTCTGTCTGAGAGAAAGACAAGCATTATTGACCTACAGTTAACAACTAAGTTATTTCATTTTACCTTTTTCTGTGTTGATTAAGCTGTGTTGAAGCAGCAAAAGATGACATTATGTTAAATGAAGAGTTTCCTGCAGCTGTCTCTGATAGTTGATATAATAATGTAAGCGCATCATAAAGCCTACATGAACTCCATGGTGTTCAGGAATGAACAGTCTCTCTTATTGCTATTGTACTATTTTTTCCAGCTATAGTTACATTAATCATTAGTAATGTAGCAGCCTAGTTTTGAATGGCAGGGTCCCTGCTATCACATGTGGATACAAATATAACATTTATATAATAAAAATCAACTACAGGCTTCCCAAATGCTGTCATAAGCATGATGAGTTGACTTGTCAGCATGTGGCATAATAATGACATACTTAGTATCTCAGGTAACTAGGACTGTTTTGTTTTTACTTTAAGGAAAAATATCGAGATATATATCGTATATCAACATTCAGCAAATGGAGCGGAAAACACAACCAAAAGTTGTAGGCTTCTTCACGCGACGAAGCAGGCCTACTTCACCACAGTCTGTAGTCTATTGCCCCACCGGGCTGTGGTGGCAACGATGAGGTGGAGACGTGATGGCGACAGGCTGAGTTACACCCATCCTTACACCCATAACACAGCCCCCCCCTCCCCCTCCAATATGTATCTGATGCGACTGCAGTCTGGACCCTTGGGTCACTATCATATTTGCCAACCTTGAGACCTCCGATTTCGGGAGGTGGGGGGTGGGGCGTGGTTAAGAGTCAAGTATATCATATATATACAGTACATACATATATATTATATATATATATATATATATATATATATATATATATATATATATATATATATACAATTGAATTTCAGTGTTCATTTATTTACACATATAGACACACAACACTCATCTACTCATTGTTGAGTTAAGGGTTGAATTGTCCATTCTTGTTCTATTATCTGTCACTATTTTTCAAACCATATGCATGTACAGTAGGTGGCAGTATTGTCCTGTTTAAGAGTGTCACAACATTGCTGTTTACGGCAGACGAACTGCTTGACGGTAGACGAAAACGTGACTGCTGTTGTTGTGTGTTGTTACCGCGCTTAATGAAACTGCCTAACAATAAACCCACAAAAGAAACCAAGAACTGGCCCTCGATCATTCTAAAGTTATAACGTCATTGGGCAGACACACTGTTTATATTGTGGGAAAGCGGACGTGAAAACAGGCTGTCCTCACTCAGGTCCGCATGGAGCTGGAGGGGGCGCGGCCTCCAGCTCTGCCTAAATTTCGGGAGATTTTCCGGAGAAAATTTGTCCCGGGAGGTTTTCGGGAGAGGCGCTGAATTTCGAGAGTCTCCCGGAAAGTCCGGGAGGGTTGTCAAGTATGGTCCCTAAACGTCATCTAACGGCAACAAAACAAACAAAAGTGACCACCAAAAGAAACGGGCGTGGAAGCAATGGTGGACAAAGAAGCACACAACCCTCGGTGCTGGTGGTGAAAAGAAGATGTTTTAGAAGTGACTTCAGTATCCCTCCACACCCGACCTTGACTCCTCTCCCACACGCTCATCAGAGCAGCGAATGTTGGAGCGAGTGCAGGACTAACTGCAGCAGCCAAAATTCTTGCCTTCTTCCTCCCCCCCTTCTTTGGAAAATAATTCACTAGAAAAAATGTTGACTCTGGTCGCACAAAACCATTAAAACTGACAACAATGCAGCAGAAGTCTCCAAGAAGGTTTACTACAGCCGCACATGTCTTGTCTACTTAGACCAAGTCCAGCAACACAGAGTCCTTCAACTTCCATCCATCCATTTTCTTCCACTTTCCTTGTCCAACATGTTATTATTTTGAGTAAAAAGTACCTCCATCGACATACTTGGTCAACTGCTTGTGTCCACATAAAATTTGACATTGTCTTGTTTGTCAACACTAGAGATGTTCAATGATGGCTTTCTTGCCGATATCTGATATTGTCCAACTCTTAATTACCGATGCCGATATCAACCGATACCGATGTATTAAGTCGTGGAATTAACACATTATTATGCCTAATTTGTTGGATGCATTAAACAATGTAACAAGGTTTTCCAAAATAAATCAACTCAAGTTATGGAAAAAAATGCCAACATGGCACTGTCATATTTATTATTGAAGTCACAAAGTGCATTATTTTTTTTTTAAACAGGCCTCAAAACGGCAGCTTGGATTTTGGGACATGCTCTCCCTGAGAGAGCATGAGGAGGTTGAGGTGGGCGGGGTTGGGGGTGTATATTGTAGCGTCCTGGAAGAGTTAGTGCTGCAAGGGGTTCTGAGTATTTGTTT
Organism: Nerophis ophidion; assembly: GCF_033978795.1. Taxonomy (NCBI): domain Eukaryota; kingdom Metazoa; phylum Chordata; class Actinopteri; order Syngnathiformes; family Syngnathidae; genus Nerophis; species Nerophis ophidion. The sequence goes on from NC_084622.1 coordinate 1,245,837, forward strand.
TGTTGTGTTTATGTTGTGTTACAGTGCGGATGTTCTCCCGAAATTTGTTTGTCATTCTTGTTTGCTGTGGGTTCACAGTGTGGCGCATATTTGTAAGAGTGTTACAGTTGTTTATACGGCCACCCTCAGTGTGACCTGTATGAATGTTGACCTAGTATGCCTTGCATTCACTTGGTGTGTGAATAGCCGTAGATGATATGTGATTGGGCCGGCACGCAAAGGCAGTGCCTTTAAGCCTTCGACTGGACTTTCACACTATTATGTTATATCCACTATGAACTGGACTCTCTCACTATTATGTTAGATCCACTATGGACTGGACTCTCACACTATTATGTAAGATCCACTATGGACTGGACTCTCACTATTATGTTAGATCCACTATGGACTGTATTCTCGCACTATTATGTTAGATCCACTATGGACTGGACTCTCACACTATTATGTTAGATCCACTATGGACTGGAGTTTTACAATATTATGTTAGATCCACTATGGACTGGACTCTCACTATTATGTTAGATACACTATGGACTGGATTCTCACAATATTATGTTAGATCCACTATGGACTGGACTCTCACTATTATGTTAGATCCACTATGGACTGGACTCTCACTATTATGTTAGATCCACTATGAACTGGACTCTCTCACTATTATGTTAGATCCACTATGGACTGGACTTTCACACTATTATGTTAGATCCACTATGGACTGGACTCTCGCACTATTATGTTAGATCCACTATGGACTGGACTCTCGCACTATTATGTTAGATCCACTATGGACTGGACTCTCATTATCATGTTGGATCCACTATGGACTGGACTCTCACTAACATGTTAGATCCACTATGGACTGGACTCTCACTAACATGTTGGATCCACTATGGACTGGACTCTCACACTATTATGTTATATACACTATGGACTGGACTCTCACACTATTATGTTAGATCCACTATGGACTGGACTCTCATTATCATGTTGGATCCACTATGGACTGGACTCTCACTAACATGTTAGATCCACTATGGACTGGACTCTCACTAACATGTTAGATCCACTATGGACTGGACTCTCACACTATTATGTTAGATCCACTATGGACTGGACTCTCACACTATTATGTTAGATCCACTATGGACTGGACTCTCACTATTATGTTAGATCCACTATGGACTGGACTCTCACACTATTATGTTAGATCCACTATGGACTGGACTCTCACACTATTATGTTAGATCCACTATGGACTGGACTCTCACACTATTATGTTAGATCCACTATGGACTGGACTCTCACTATTATGTTAGATCCACTATGGACTGGACTCTCACACTATTATGTTAGATCCACTATGGACTGGACTCTCACACTATTATGTTAGATCCACTATGGACTGGACTCTCACACTATTATGTTAGATCCACTATGGACTGGACTCAATATGTTAGATCCACTATGGACTGGACTTTCACTATTATGTTAGATCCACTATGGACTGGACTCTCACACGATTATGTTGGATCCACTATGGACTGGACTTTCACTATTATGTTAAATCCACTATGGACTGGACTTTCACTATTATGTTAAATCCACTATGGACTGGACTCTCACACTATTATGTTAGATCCATTATGGACTGGACTCTCACACTATTATGTTAGATCCACTATGGACTGGACTCACTATTATGTTGGATAATCTTATGGTCTCCTCTAGAGGTCCACATCATGGGTTGAGTATTTTCCTTGCCCCAATTTGGGATCTGAACCGAGGATGTCGTTGTGGCTTGTGCAGCCCTTTGAGACACTTGTGATTTAGGGTTATATAAGTAAACATTGATTGATTGACATTGACTTGTGTCAAATTATTATTATTTACTGTGTTTAATCTTGATTAATGGGATTTAAAAAATTGTTTGATGGCACAAACATGCATTATTAGTAATTATTTGGGCGGGGAAAAATAGCACAATACATTTAAGAGTGACGTGACTGCTTAGTGAATAAGCGGTAGGAAATGGATGGATGGATTGCTTGATGATCAAAGCAATGTTTATCAATACAAAAAAAACTACAATATACACAAATCTGAAATGACTCGATCAACTTGAAGTAATGACATATGTTACAATCATAGTTTGTTTTGAAATGTATTTACTCGGAAAGTCATACCAAAGACCTGCGATGAGGGGGCGACTTGTCCAGGATGTACACCGCCTTCCGCCCGATTGCAGCTGAA
>NC_084622.1:1253086-1273086 GCF_033978795.1 Nerophis ophidion
AATTGCCACCCCAGCCCGTCGCCTCTCACTGCCGGCAACGCCAGAGTGGAAGAGGGTCCAGTCCCTCTCGAGAGAACTGGTTCCAGAGCCCTTGCTGTGCGTCGAGGTGAGTCCGACTATATCCAGCCGGAACTTCTCTACCTCGCGCACTAGCTCAGGCTCCTTCCCCCCCAGTGAGGTGACGTTCCACGTCCCAAGAGCTAGCTTCTGTAGCCGAGGATCGGACCGCCAAGTGCCCTGCCTTCGGCTGCCGCCCAGCTCACATTGCACCCGACCTCTATGGCCCCTCCTATGAGTGGTGAGCCCATTGGAGGGATGACCCACGTTGCCTCTTCGGGCTGTGCCCGGCCGGGCCCCATGGGGACAGGCCCGACCACCAGGCGCTCGCCATCGTGCCCCAACTCCGGGCCTGGCTCCAGAGCGGGGCCCCGGTGACCCAAGTCCGGGCGAGGGAAATCTGGGTTCATTTTGTTGTAATTCCATAGAAGTCTTTGAGCTGCTCTTTGTCTGATCACTCACCTAGGACCTGTTTGTCTTGGGAGACCCTACCAGGGGGCATGAAAGCCCCCAGACAACATAGCTCCTAGGATCATTGGGACACGCAAACTCCTCTACCACGGTAAGGTAGCAGCTCAGAGAGGAGACACACACATACACATTTACATATTATACACTTATACATGCAAACATATGTATACATAAATATATACACACAAATACATACACATAAATACACACACACACATATATATACATATACACACATACATATACTGTATACACACATGTATACATATATACATGCATATATACATACACACATGGACATATATCTATATATATACACATTTACACATATATATACATATGCATGTATATACACATATATGTATATAGATGTGTGTATATATATGTGTGTATTTATGCATATAATATATATACTGTATTTATACATATACAAACACACACACATATATATATACATACATATATATGTATGTGTGTGTGTGTGTGTATATAATATATACACACACACATGTATATAATATATATACACTCACACACACATATATGTATATGTATATATATATGTGTGTGTTTGTATATGTATAAATACAGTATATATATTATATGCATAAATACACACATATATATACACACATTTTTGTGTATCTATACACACATATATATACATATTATGTATATATATGTGTGTATAGATACACAAAAATATACATGTATACACACACACACATTTATAAACACATATATACGAACACATATACACATACACATATATTTATACACACACACACACATATATATATATATATATATATATATATATATACATATACAAATATACATATATATACACATATATATCCATTTACAAAAAGACATACATATATATGCACACACACACATATAATGTACATACGGTGGGGCAAAAAAGTTATTTAGTCAGCCAGCGATTGTGCAAGTTCTCCCACTTCAAATGATGACAGAGGTCTGTAATTTTCATCATAGGTACACTTCAACTGTGAGAGACAGAATGTGGAAAAAAAAAATCCAGGCATTCACATTGTAGGAATTTTAAATAATTTATTTGTAAATGATGGAGGAAAATAAGTATTTGGTCAACCATTCAAAGCTCTCACTGATGGAAGGAGGTTTTGGCTCAAAATCTCAGGATACATGGCCCCATTCATTCTTCCCTTAACACGGATCAATCGTCCTGTCCCCTTAGCAGAAAAACAGCCCCAAAGCATGATGTTTCCACCCCCATGCTTCACAGTAGGTTTGGTGTTCTTGGGATGCAACTCAGTATTCTTCTTCCTCCAAACACCACCAGTTGAGTTTATACCAAAAAGTTCTATTTTGGTTTCATCTGACCACATGACATTCTCCCAATCCTCTGCTGTATCATCCATGTATCCATTTTGGTATAAACTCAACTCGTCATGTTTGGAGGAAGAAGAATACGGAGTTGCATCCCAAGAACACCACACCTACTGTGAAGCATGGGGGTGGAAACATCATGCTTTGGGGCTGTTTTTCTGCTAAGGGGACAGGACGATTGATCCGTGTTAAGGAAAGAATGAATGGGGCCATGTATCGTGAGATTTTGAGCCAAAACCTCCTTCCATCAGTGAGAGCTTTGAATGGTTGACCAAATACTTATTTTACAAATAAATTCTTTAAAATTCCTACAATGTGAATGCCTGGATTTTTTTTTTCACATTCTGTCTCTCACAGTTGAAGTGTACCTGTGATGAAAATGACAGACCTCTGTCATCATCTTAAGTGGGAGAACTTGCTGACTAAATACCTTTTTGCCCCACTGTATATATGTATGTAGATTTGTGTATATATGTGTATATATATGTATACTGTGTATATATATATACATACATATATCTATACATATATATACATATACATACATATATATACATACATGTATATACATACATACACATACATATAGACACTTACATATATACATACATATACACATATATATATATATATATATATATACATACATACACACACACACAAACATACATACATACACACACACACACACACACACATATATATATATATCCATCCATCCATTTTCTACCGCTTATTCCCTTTCGGGGTCGCGGGGGGCGCTGGCGCCTATCTCAGCTACAATCGGGCGGAAGGCGGGGTACACCCTGGACAAGTCGCCACCTCATCGCAGGGCCAACACAGATAGACAGACAACATTCACACTCACATTCACACACTATATATATATATATAAATATATATATATATATAAATATATATATATATATATATATATATATATATATATATATATATATATATATATACATAGATAAATTAACCGGCCCTCAGACACCTTTTTTTGTCTAAATTTGCCCCCCCCCGAGTTAAAATAATTGACCAGGCCTTCTTTATAGCCTCACCTTTATCATTAGTTTTGAAGCCCAAATGCATCTCTTCTCCCTCGTTTGTCTCCAACCTTGTTCCGCTTGTAAGTGCTCTGTATGTGTGTGTGTGTGTGTGTGTGTGTGTGTGTGTGTGTGTGTGTGTGTGTGTGTGTGTGTGTGGACTCACATGCTCACCTCAGCAATGTCACCACAGTGCTACATCATAGGCATAAAGCCTATTTTCCAACGGCAGTTTAGTACCTTTTTCCCCACTGCTTTATTAGTACTGGTGTGCCTTACTACTTTTTCAAACTTGCTTCTTGATTGTAGTGAGCACTCCAGTGTAGTGTTCCTTTCAACAGGACTGGAGATGCACCAGCTAAATATCAAATCAGTTCTGGAGGGAGCCTGCAGCTATGGAAGACAGGAAAGCCCAGAAACTGACCTCAACCCCTGCTCTCTAGTCAAACAGCTATTCAGCTCTTCAACCTGCAATTTGCAGTCCGTGGAGCACAAACACACATCAAGTTAGTCAACACACTCTTATAGACGTCCATGTTTACCCCGTTTTACTCCCTTCATTTCCCTGCCTTAAAGGCCTACTGAAATGAGATGTTCTTATTTAAACGGGGATAGCAGGTCCATTCTATGTGTCATACTTCATCATTTTGCCATATTGCCATATTTTTGCTGAAAGGATTTAGTAGAGAACATCCACGATAAAGTTCGCAACTTTTGGTGGCTAATACAAAAGCCTTGCCTGTACAGGAAGTAGCAGACGATGTGCGCGTGACGTCACGGGTTGTGGAGCTCCTCACATCTGAACATTGTTTACAATCATGACCACCAGCAGCTAGAGCGATTCGGACCGAGAAAGCGACGATTCCCCATTAATTTGAGAAAGGATGAAAGATTTGTGGATGAGGAAAGTGAGAGTGAAGGACTAGAAGGGGAAAAAAAAGACGAGGGTAGTGGGAGCGATTCTGATGTTATTAGACACATTTACTAGGATAATTCTGGAAAATCCCTTATCTGCTTATTGTGTTACTAGTGTTTCAGTGAGATTATACGGTTGTACCTGTACAACCTGAAGGTCGGCCCCGCACCTTTCTTCAGCACCAGTTGACGGGTGGTGGCATTGCCCATCTCTGCCCTTCGCAAGGGACCCTCTTCAAAACACGATCTTTCGAAATTTCCGCTGCATAATAAACTGTACTTTGTGTGTGTGGTCCAATCCAACCATGTTCGCTTGACATCTCTGTTCCATAGTAAAGCTTCACCGTCATCTTTCAGGAATGTAAACAATGAAACACCGGCTGTGTTTGTGTTGCTAAAGCTGGACGCAATACACCGCTTCCCACCTACAGCTTTCATCTTTGATGTCTCCATTATTCATTGACCAAATTGAAAAAGATTCAGCAACACATATGTCCAGAATACTGTATAATTTTGCCATGAAAACAGAGGCCTTAATAGCTGGGAACAATGCTGGAACAAAATGTCCTCGACAATCCTTGACGTCACGCACACGCGTCAACATACCGCGACATTTTCAGCAGGATACTTCCGCGCGAAATTTAAAATGTCAATTTAGTAAACTAAAGCGGCCGTATTGGCATGTGTTGCAATGTTAATATTTCATCATTGATATATAAACTATCAGACTGCGTGGTCGCTAGTAGTGGCTTTCAGTAGGCCTTTAAGTTGCACATACCACCAGTATTACGTGAACTACCTTGACCAGCTTGGCTCCATAAATAATGCACCATGTATGATATCCATTACTAAGTCAGTCCTTCCGCTATCATTGCTCCTCCAGGGAATGCCCGCACCATGCTGCAGCTTTGAAACATGGGATTTAGCTCTCACTCGGGACGGCGAATGGACAACAGGAAGCAAAACAGAGCGGTGGGGGGTAATGAATATCTGGAGGATATAGGGGAAGATATCGAGTGGCCGGATCCATCAAAGAAGAATTTATGTTGAAGTAGCCTGTGTTTGGAAGCATAGAGAAAATGTGTCAGAGGGGAGAGTCAAAGCAAGCTGTTCAGCCATCTGTGTAAGTGCTATCTTGTCTTGAAAGACAGTATCTTTCTATACAGGGCAAGTAAGTCCTTGTTTGCTATTGTTGCTCAAATCAAACATCAGTCTCCTGCTTCCATATATATAACCCTAACCCATTTGGTTTGCCGAAAATACAGTAAAACCCTGCTGTAAAACTCATAGTGCATTCATTTACGAATGTATAGATTTTATTGAGAATACAGTATTTCCTTGAATTGCCGCCGGGTATATAGTACGCGCCTGACTAGAATTACTGCCGGATCAAACTCGTTTCGCAAAATAATTAGCGCATGCTTAGCATTACCGCCGGCTCAGGATAAACGCCGGGTCAAACTCCATTTCCATTTTCTACCGCTTGTCCCTTACGGGGTCACGGGGGGCGCTGGCGCCTATCTCAGCTACAATCGGGCGGAAGGCGGGCTACACCCTGGACAAGTCGCCACCTCATCGCAGGGCCAACACAGATAGACAGACAAAATTCACACACTAGGGATCATTTAGTGTTGCCAATCAACCTATCCCCAGGTGCATGTCTTTGGAGGTGGGAGGGGCCTATCCCCAGGTGCATGTCAATGGGGGTGGGAGGGGCCTATCCCAAGGTGCATGTCTTTGGGGGTGGGAGGGGCCTATCCATGTGTATATATATACACATTTACACATGTATATACACATACATATATACACACACACACATATATATATATATATATATATATATATGTATATATATATATATATATATATATATATATATATTTACACACACACACACACATATATATATACACATATATGCATATACATGTATATGTATATGTGTACATATGTACATGTATATATATAAATGTATATACAGGTATATTTATATATACACACACACACATATATATATATATATACATACATATATACGCATACAGTATATACATACATATACTGTATATGCGTATAGGTGTGTATATATATATATATACACACATTTGGATAGATGGATGGATGGATGGATGGATGGATGGATGGATGGATGGATGGATGGATGGATGGATGGATGGATGGATGGATGGATGGATGGATGGATGGATGGAAGGATGGATAGATAGATAGATAGATATATATATATATAGCCTATTATTTGTGCACTACAGACTGGTGATGTAGCGAAAATTCGGCCATTAAAAAATAAAAGGGTTGTGACGATGTCACATTGACCACGCCTCCATCCCCACAGGTGTATTGGCTGGGAAGATTCACTAAGACCAGGCCTCTTCAAATCCACTTTAGTCATTTGTGGGGAGTTCTGTGTTTTAGATGTTTTGTAGGACTATTAGGCTGTACAAAGGCTACACAAACTCTGTCTGTTGGATCTCTAACCAAAGGATAACAACACCCAAGTGCTTCATGGCTGCAGACCATCGGTCTTTATGACGGCCACCTCAATAGAAATTCTCAAAACAGGTTGCTTTGGCTCTCAGACTCTACTTGCTGTTTGGCCATCACTGGGAGTAGAGACAGGTACAATTGCAACAGTTCGGCATCATGTTTCAGCCTGAAACAATGTCAGTGCTGAAGAAAATGGTTTGTGTATTTCCAGAAATAGGTAGAAGTAAAAGATGAAACCATGATCCCACCACAGAGTGTGGAGGTGTGACAGTGACAGCTGCAACAATGGTGTACATCATACCTGGGACACAATGCCAAGGAAGAAGGCAACATAGAAGAGGAACACAAAACATTTAGGTCATGTTTCTTCTTGGCATGGTGACTATTTACTGGAGAGATAATGACCTGTCTACTATTTTGGTACTCTGATACTGTGCAGCAGACAGTAAGAAAAGTGTCAAAATAACAATAATAATTAAAAAATTAAAGCTGCAAGCAGCGTTGGTCGGGTCCGCCTTTGGCTGCTGCCCTCGCGACCCATGCCCTGGTCTAAGTCAGACCTACATAGAGGTTTTTGTTTCATGTCTCTACGACATTCCTAACAGCAGTTACAAGCAGTTTTGTCTGTGTTTTTTCCAGAAGCAACTGAACGACCAATTAAATGACATAGTGGTTCCATAGCTTTGTTAGATCCACTATGGACTGGACTCTCACTATTATGTTAGATCCACTATGGACTGGACTCTCACTAATATGTTAGATCCACTATGGACTGGACTCTCACTATTATGTTAGATCCACTAAGAACTGGACTCTCCCTATTATGTTAGATCCACTATGGACTGGACTTTCACCATATTATGTTGGATCCACTATGGACTGGACTCTCACTATTATGTTGGATCCACTATGGACTGGACTCTCACTATTATGTTAGATCCACTATGGACTGGACTTTCACCATATTATGTTGGATCCACTATGGACTGGACTCTCACTATTATGTTAGATCCACTATGGAGTGGACTTTCACTATTATGTTAGATCCACTATGGACTGGACTCTCACTATTATGTTAGATCCACTATGAACTGGACACTCCCTATTATGTTAGATCCACTATGGACTGGACTTTCACCATATTATGTTGGATCCACTATGGACTGGACTCTCACTATTATGTTAGATCCACTATGGACTGGACTCTCACTATTATGTTAGATCCACTATGGACTGGACTCTCACTATTATGTTAGATACACTATGGACTGGACTCTCACTATTATGTTAGATCCACTATGGACTGGACTCTCACTATTATGTTAGATCCACTATGAACTGGACTCTCCCTATTATGTTAGATCCACTATGGACTGGACTTTCACCATATTATGTTGGATCCACTATGGACTGGACTCTCACTATTATGTTAGATCCACTATGGACTGGACTCTCACTATTATGTTAGATCCACTATGGACTGGACTCTCACACTATTATGTTAAATCCACTATGGACTGGATTCTCACTATTATGTTAGATCCACTATGGACTGGACTCTCACTATTATGTTAGATCCACTATGGACTGGACTCTCACTATTATGTTAGATCCACTATGGACTGGACTCTCACTATTATGTTAGATCCACTATGGACTGGACTCTCACTATTATGTTAGATCCACTATGAACTGGACTTTCACTATTATGTTAGATCCACTATGGACTGGACTCTCACACTATTATGTTAAATCCACTATGGACTGGATTCTCACTATTATGTTAGATCCACTATGAACTGGACTCTCCCTATTATGTTAGATCCACTATGGATTGGACTCTCACTATTATGTTAGATCCACTATGAACTGGACTATCACTATTATGTTAGATCCACTATGGACTGGACTTTCACAATATTATGTTAGACCCACTCGACGTCCAATAGAGGGGAGGGGGGTCACCCACATCTGTGGTCCTCTCCAAGGTTTCTCATTGTCATCCCACTGGGTTGAGTTTTTCTGTTGTTTTTTTTATACTATGTATTTTACAATATATTGCTTTTATATTTCCCGTATTTTATGTTATTACTTTGAACAGTTTTATATTTTTAAATTTTTTATCCTGTAAAGCCATCCATCCATCCATTTACTACCGCTTGTCTCTTTTTGGGTCGCGGGAGGTGGGGGGGCGGGGGTGCTGGAGCCTATCTCAGCTGCATTCGGGTGGAAGGCGGCGTACACCATGGACAAGTTGCCACCTCATTACAGGCCAAATAAAATGTATTATAAAATACATTAGTATTATTATCAAATCAAATGTATTATAAAATACAATAAAATGTATTATTTTTATTGTTATTATTATTATTATTATTATTATTATGGAAGGGTGTTGCAAGTTCAAGACACTCAACGGTTGCAATGACAAAATGGAAATACGTGAATAACAGGTGTTAAAAATACTCTCAAATAAACAACAAGTGTCAGTGAGCAGTAAGATGTTGCTTTCTGGCTGCATGAGAGCGTCCATCAGGTTCTTGGTGACAGACGCACAAGAGAAGCTTTCAGACTCATGAACTACTACCCACACACGGTCAGACTCGCTAAGTGCTCCCATGTTTATCTACTCTCAGAGGATCTTTTCTAGCTACTCACTCGCTCTGCTGGCTGCCTCTCACCTCCAACATCCAAACTCCCACGCTCCCTTCTTTGTCAGCAGCTTGGAACCTGCTGGTGTTGGGAAGAACAGCAGCACACTATCATGATGTTTGGATGCACTAAGTTAGTCGGATCTCTTCAATGAATCGCTTTTCCCACATGTAGGCTACATTTCTTTTTGTTTACAAAACTCAAAATCAGTGAAGTTGGTAAAAAAAAAAATGTAAATAAAAGCAGAATACCATGATTTGCAAAATCCTTTTCAACTTATATTCAATTGAATAGACTGCAGAGACAAGATATTTCATGTTCAAACTTTTTTTGCAAATAATCATTCACTTAGAATTTAAGGTGGGGGAAGAGTGGATCGTGAGATCGACAGGCGGATCGGTGCGGCGTCTTCAGTAATGCGGACGTTGTATCGATCCGTTGTGGTGAAGAAAGAGCTGAGCCAGAAGGCAAAGCTCTCAATTTACCGGTCGATCTACGTTCCCATCCTCACCTATGGTCATGAGCTCTGGGTCATGACCGAAAGGATAAGATCACGGGTACAAGCGGCCGAAATGAGTTTCCTCCGCCGTGTGGCGGGTCTCTCCCTTAGAGATAGGGTGAGAAGCTTTGCCATCCGGGAGGAACTCAAAGTAAAGCCGCTGCTCCTCCACATCGAGAGGAGCCAGATGAGGTGGTTTGGGCATCTGGTCAGGATGCCACCCGAACGCCTCCCTAGGGAGGTGTTTAGGGCACGTCCAGCTGGTAGGAGGCCACGGGGAAGACCCAGGACACGTTGGGAAGACTATGTCTCCCGGCTGGCCTGGGAACGCCTCGGGATCCCCCGGGAAGAGCTAGACGAAGTGGCTGGAGAGAGGGAAGTCTGGGCTTCCTTGCTTAGGCTGCTGCCCCCGCGACCCGACCTCGGATAAGCGGAAGATGATGGATGGATGGATGGATAGAATTTAAGGGCAGCAACACATTGCCAAAAAAGTTGGCACAGGTGCCTTTTTACCAGTGTGTTACATGGCCTTTCCTTTTAACAACATTCAATAAACCTTCGAGAACTGAGGAGACCATAGAACACCTTTACACTTTGCATCAGTCCATCTTAAATGAGCTCAGGCCCAGTGAAACGTTTCTGGGTGTTGTTGATAAATGGCTGTGGCTTTCCATAGTAGTGAAGTGAAGTGAAGTGAATCATATTTATATAGCGCTTTTTCTCAAGTGACTCAAAGCGCTTTTACATAGTGAAACCCAATATCTAAGTTACATTTAAAGCAGTGTGGGTGGCACTGGGAGCAGGTGGGTAAAGTGTCTTGCCCAAGGACACGGCGGCAGTAACTAGGATGGCACAAGCGGGAATCGAACCTGCAACCCTCAAGTTGCTAGCACGGCCACTCTACCAACCGAGCTATAGTAGAGTTTTAACATGCACTTACAGATGTAGCGACAAACTGTATTTACTGACAATGTTTTTTTTTAAGTATTCCTGTGTAAAGGATATCACCACCATGTTTATTAAAACAATTTAACTTTGACCTGCATGCATTAAGAATGATTTAAACGTGAAATATACATCGAATGTGCGGTTTAGCTCGGTTGGTAGAGTGGCCGTGCCAGCAACTTGAAGGTTGCAGGTTCGATTCCCGCTTCTGCCAACCTAGTCACTGCTGTTGTGTCCTTGGGCAAGACACTTGACCCACCTGCTCCCAGTGCCACCCACACTGGTTTGAATGTAACCTAGATATTGGGTTTCACTATGTAAAAGCGTTTTGAGTCACTTGAGAAAAAGCGCTATATAAATATAATTCACTTCACTTCACTTGAGTCATATTGCAGTCTACATGTATTTCTTGTGTGTGACTTCCATTATATTGCAGTCTACACATATCTCTTATGTTTGACAGCCACACTTATCATTTTACTATGTACCAAATAAAAGAGCTTCGAGGTCGGTAAGCAAAACCAGAAGTATTCCGTTCATTAGGTGCACCGGGTTATAAAGTGCACTGTCAAGTTTTGAGGGAAAAAATTATTTTAAGTGCGCCTTACAGTCCGGAAAATACGGTATTGATTTGTTTCAGCGTCTGTTTCTTTAATTAGTATAATTGTAGGTTTACTGTAAACAGTTCCTCTGCTTCTGGTCTGTGAACGTATTGGTGGTAAGAGCGGTGCCATGATTCTACACCTAAACTGCCGCATATCATTGCTCAATTAAAAGATAAACATGCAATAGGGAGCTGGTTTCTAATTGCATAATCTCGGTATGTTAATCAGATTTTTTCAAAAGTCAAACACATTTTAATTACTGGGTCTGTTTGCAACTGATTCAAAGTAAAACGTGTTAAAGGGGAACATTATCAGCAGACCTATGTAAGCGTCAATATATACCTTGATGGTGCAGAAAAAAGACCATCTATTTTTTTAACCGATTTCCGAACTCTAAATGGGTGAATTTTGGCGAATTAAACGCCTTTCTGTGTATCGCTCTGGAGGCGATGACGTCAGAATGTGACGTCGCCGAGGTAACACACCCACCATTTTCATTTTCAACACATTACAAACACCGGGTCTCAGCTCTGTTATTTTCCGTTTTTTCGACTATTTTTTGGAACCTTGGAGACATCATGCCTGGTGGGTGTGTTGTCGGAGGTTGTAACAACACTAACAGGGAGGGATTCAAGTTGCACCACTGGCAAGAAATCTGCCGCCAGACCCCCATTGAATGTACCAAAGTGTCTCCACATTTGACCGGCGATGCTAAGACAGACATGGCACAGAGATGTATGGATAACCTGCAGATGCATTTGCAACGATAGTCAACGAAATCACAAAAGTAAGTTTTGTTTATGTTGACTGCCAGCTAATCGATGCTAACATGCTACGCTAAACGATGCTAACATGCTATTTACCTGCGGTGCTAAGACAGACATGGCACAGAGATGTATGGATAACCTGCAGATGCATTTGCAACGATAGTCAACGAAATCACAAAAGTAAGTTTTGTTTATGTTGACTGCCAGCTAATCGATGCTAACATGCTACGCTAAACGCTGCTAACATGCTATTTACCTGCGGTGCTAAGACAGACATGGCACAGAGATGTATGGATAACCTGCAGATGCATTTGCAACGATAGTCAACGAAATCACAAAAGTAAGTTTTGTTTATGTTGACTGCCAGCTAATCGATGCTAACATGCTACGCTAAACGCTGCTAACATGCTATTTACCTGCGGTGCTAAGACAGACATGGCACAGAGATGTATGGATAACCTGCAGATGCATTTGCAACGATAGTCAACGAAATCACAAAAGTAAGTTTTGTTTATGTTGACTGCCAGCTAATCGATGCTAACATGCTACGCTAAACGATGCTAACATGCTATTTACCTGCGGTGCTAAGACAGACATGGCACAGAGATGTATGGATAACCTGCAGATGCATTTGCAACGATAGTCAACGAAATCACAAAGGTGAGTTTTGGTGATATTGACTGCCAGCTAATCGATGCTAACATGCTATGCTAACCGATGCTAACATGCTATTAAAAAACACTTACCAATCGACGGATTTAAGTTGCTCCAGTGTCAAAAGATGCGAAAGTCCTGATCGTTTGGTTCGCACATTTTACCGGCGATGCTAACGCAGCTATTCGGCCATGCTATGGCTATGAATAGCGTCAATAGCTATTCGCTCAATAGCTTCAGTTTCTTCTTCAATACTTTCATACTCCAACCATCTGTTTCAATACATGCGTAATCTGTTGAATCGCTTAAGTCGCTGAAATCCGAGTTTGAATCCGAGCTAATGTCGCTATATCTTGCTGTGGTATTCCCATTGTTTGTTTACATTGGCAGCACTGTGTGACGTCACAGGGAAATGGCCAGTGTCTTCGCAGAGAGCGAAAATAAGGCACTTTAAAGCTTTATTTAGGGATATTCCGGGACCGGTAAAATTTTGAAAAAAACTTCAAAAAATACAACAAGCCACTGGGAACTGATTTTTATTGTTTTTAACCCTTTTGAAATTGTGATAATGTTCCCCTTTAAAGAAAAAAATATAACAGGAACACCACCGGCTAGCTAATGTTACAATTAGTGGTTTAACAGAACACATATTTATTCACAATTACAAACTATATTGGAAAAAAAAAACTTTGGCATGCACACACAAAAAAGCAGCAGAGAGAAGCAAGTAGGGCTGGGCAATATATGGAATATACTCGATTAAGGATGCACCGAAATGGAAATTTGTGGCCGAAGCCGAAGCCGAATAAAACTTAAACGCTTGGCCGAATAATAAATGCAGTTTTTCACAATTTTTTTTATATTGCATAAATAGACTAGAATAAATATTTAGATGTTTTTCAAATAAAGTAATTTTTTATTGAATATTGACATTTTTTTAATATTCCAGTAGCCTTTGCTTTTCATAAAAAGCAGTTTTTCATTTATATTAGGCCTTCAAACCAAACATGCATTCCCAAAAAAAATAAAGTGAATTAAAGTGGATAAACCCACAACAAATGAATTATTGTCCTTTTGGCAAAAGTCTGCTTAGCCACAGTAGATATGCTAATAACGTAAACAGAAGGCTCAAGTAAATCTCAATTAAGTGTGTGCTTGTAACCTCATACACTTATACAGGTAGCCTACACAACAGGCTAATAATGTAAACAGAGGCCCCACTAAATCTCAATAAGTGTGTGCTTGTAACCTCATACACTTATACAGGTACACAACATATCCCAACGTCACCGCGTCAAAAAATTGCGTCACACGCCACTATTCGGCATTGTTTTTAACTCATTCCACCGAAGGCCGAATGTGGCTTTTTTTGCCATATTCGGCCGAATATATCCGGTTACCGATTATTCGGTGCATCCCTATACTCGATATATCACGGGTTTGTCTCTGTGCGATATAGAAAATGACTACATCGTGATATTGGAGTATATATTCTCACGCAGGACATCTTATATGTAATAGAAATGTGTGTGGTGTGTAGGGTTGGGTATCGAGTATCGATTGGAACCGGGATTAACTTTCCGATTCTCCCGGAATCGTTCAAAAGTTTAAAGCTTAATACTGGCTCACCTGCACTGGCTTCCTGTGCACTTAAGATGTGACTTTAAGGTTTTACTACTTACGTATAAAATACTACACGGTCTAGCTCCATCCTATCTTGCCGATTGTATTGTACCATATGTCCCGGCAAGAAATCTGCGTGCAAAAGACTCCGGCTTATTAGTGATTCCTAGAGCCCAAAAAAAGTCTGCGGGCTATAGAGCGTTTTCCGTTCGGGCTCCAGTACTCTGGAATGTTCTAGCAGTAACAGTTCGAGATGCTACCTCAGTAGAAGCATTTAAGTCTCACCTTAAAACTCATCTGTATACTCTAGCCTTTAAATAGACCTCCTTTTTAGACCAGTTTATCTGCCGCTTCTTTTCTTTCTCCTATGTCCCCCCCTCCCTTGTGGAGGGGGTCCGGTCCGATGACCATGGATGAAGTACTGGCTGTCCAGAGTCGAGACCCAGGATGGACCGCTCGTCGGGACCCAGGATGGACCGCTCGCCTGTATCGGTTGGGGACATTTCTACGCTGCTGATCCGCCTCCGCTTGGGATGGTTTCCTGCTGGCTCCGCTATGGACGGGACTCTCGCTGCTGTGTTGGATCCGCTTGAACTGAACTCTCGCGGCTGTGTTGGAGCCACTATGGATTGAACTTTCACAGTATCATGTTAGACCCGCTCGACATCCATTGCTTTCGGTCCCCTAGGGGGGGGGGGGGGGGGGGGGGGGGGTTGCCCACATCTGAGGTCCTCTCCAAGGTTTCTCATAGTCAGCATTGTCACTGGCGTCCCACTGGATGTGAATTCTCCCTGCCCACTGGGTGTGAGTTTTCCTTGCCCTTTTGTGGGTTCTTCCGAGGATGTTGTAGTCGTAATGATTTGTGCAGTCCTTTGAGACATTTGTGATTTGGGGCTATATAAATAAACATTGATTGATTGATTGATGATTGAAATTTCGATTCCTAGTTTCGATACCCAGTCCGCCGACCGGAAAAAAATAATAAGTCTGCCGACCCGGACGAAGAAGCCGCTGAACACCAACGAAGAAGCGCCCACCGCCGGAAGTGTTAGCATAGGCGAGCGAGTCAGTCTAGCATGGATAGCGGGCGTCGACGCTCGAAAATGTGGCTTTATTTTACTAAAAAAAATGAAATATCGGCGAAATGTAACACGTGCGACAGGACTGTTTCGTGCTTAGGAGGGTGCACGTCGAACATGATGTAGCACCTCCGAGTTCATGGAGTACAAATAAATGCGTGTCCCGTCTTGGACAGGAGACACTATCTGTCCAGAACGCTCACGCATCCTGCCTGAGAAGGCGGATTTGGTCATTTTCCTAAACAAGAACTGTCTCTGATTTTATACTCTACCTGCTGCTAATCAGGACTGGGGTTTGCAAGTTGTTTCTTATTGTTTATTTGCTTTTCTGCACCAGGTTAGCACCATCAGTGGGAGCACAGTGAATTGATTAACGTGGACCCCGACTTAAACAAGTTGAAAAACTTATTGGGGTGTTACCATTTAGTGGTCAATTGTACGGAATATGTACTGTACTGTGGAATCTACTAATAAAAGTTTCAATCAATCAATCAAAAACGGTAACATGTTTAAGTACCTGCAGCATCATACACTTGTGTGTGTAAATGTTTTCATGAGGTTTTCAAAAATAAAGCTCTCTTGATGAAAGTGTACCCCTGTGAAAATGTATTCATAATTTATAATATTTATATTCAAGTTCATAGATTTGATATTTATATTCTAGTTGAAAACAGCCCTGTGAGGAATTTATAGTAAAGTTCATAAAAAGTTAATGGAATTCAATTTGATGGTGAATGTCAGACTATTTCATTCAGAAAGACTGTAAGTTAGCTAGCTCATTGAAAATATCCTAAACTTTTTTTCAACCTTGCCTTTTTTTTTTTTTTTTTAAAGAAAGAATCAGAATCGAGAATCGTCAGGAATCGGAATCGAAACAAAGAATCGGAATCAGAATCATTCGAATTCAAACAATACCCAACAGTAGAAGCATTTAAGTCTCACCTTAAAACTCATTTGTATACTCTAGCCTTTAAATAGACCTCCTTTTTAGACCAGTTGATCTGCCGTTTCTTTTCTTTTTCTCCTATGTCCCACTCTCCCTTGTGGAGGGGGTCCGGTCCGATCCGGTGGCCATGTACTGCTTGCCTGTTTATTGGCTGGGGACATCTCTACGATGCTGATCCAACTCCACTTGGGATGGTTTCCTGTGAACGGGACTCTCGCTGCTGTGTTGGTTCCGCTTTGGACTGGACTCTCACTATTATGTTAGATCCACTATGGACTGGACTCTCACTATTATGTTAGATCCACTATGCACTGGACTGTCACACTATTATGTTAGATCCACTATGGACTGGACTCACTATTATGTTAGATCCACTATGGACTGGACTCTCACTATTATGTTAGATCCACTATGGACTGGACTCTCACTATTATGTTAGATCCACTATGGACTGGACTTTCACCATATTATGTTGGATCCACTATGGACTGGACTCTCACTATTATGTTAGATCCACTATTGACTGGACTCACTATTTTGCTAGATCCACTATGGACTGGACTCTCACTATTATGTTAGATCCACTATGGACTGGACTCTCACTATTATGTTAGATCCACTATGGACTGGACTCTCACTATTATGTTAGATCCACTATGGACTGGACTCTCACTATTATGTTAGATCCACTATGGACTGGACTCTCACTATTATGTTAGATCCACTATGGACTGGACTTTCACCATATTATGTTGGATCCACTATGGACTGGACTCTCACTATTATGTTAGATCCACTATGGACTGGACTTTCACTATTATGTTAGATCCACTATGGACTGGACTCTCACTATTATGTTAGATCCACTATAAACTGGACTCTCACTATTATGTTAGATCCACTATGGACTGGACTCTCACTATTATGTTAGATCCACTATGGACTGGACTCTCACTATTATGTTGGATCCACTATGGACTGGACTCTCACTATTATGTTAGATCCACTATGGACTGGACTCTCACTATTATGTTAGATCCACTATGAACTGGACTCTCCCTATTATGTTAGATCCACTATGGACTGGACTTTCACCATATTATGTTGGATCCACTATGGACTGGACTCTCACTATTATGTTAGATCCACTTTGGACTGGACTCTCGCGACTGTGTTGGATCCATTATGGATTGAACTTTCACAGTATCATGTTAGACCCGCTCGACATCCATTGCTTTCCTCCTCTCCAAGGTTCTCATAGTCATCATTGTCACCGACGTCCCACTGGGTGTGAGTTTTCCTTGCCCATATGTGGGCCTACCGAGGATGTCGTAGTGGTTTGTGCAGCCCTTTGAGACACTAATGATTTAGGGCTATATAAGTAAACATTGATTGATTGATTGATTAGTGCTGTGTGGTCATTAAATATGTATTCTGATATAAGTTCTTCACAGAAAATGAGCCAAAGTCAGTGAGTCTCAGTTTGAAAAATTAATTAATTGTATCATTTTTCTTAAAAAAAAAAAAGAAAAACAGGTCCCACAGACCCGAACACCACAGAAGGGTTAACAATGGCACTTTTCTCTATTTTTGCTGTAGTGCCACTAATATGGAAAGTACTCCCACTAAAAACAAGCAAGTACCCAGTACACTAGTGCTCATCTTTCTTGCCTTTCAAGGAAATGTAATATTGGGAAGGGACGTCCGCACCAGCCCACAAGCTAATTAGGACAGTGTTTTTCAACCTTTTTTTGAGCCAAGGCACATTTTTTGCGTTTGAAAAATGCGGAGGCACACCACCAGCAGAAATAACTAAAAAACGAAAGTCCGCTGACAGTAAAAAGTCGTCGTCGCAATTGTTGGATGTGACTTTAAAGCATAAGCAAGCATGCATCACTATAGCTCTTGTCTCAAAGTAGGTGTACTCTCACCACTTGTCACATCACACCCTGACTTATTTGCACTTTTTTGCTGTTTTCCTGTGTGTAGTGTTTTACTTCTTGTCTTGCGTTCCTATTTTTTGGGGCATTTTCCTCTAGCAGTTTCATGTCTTCCTTTGAGCGATGTTTCCCACATCTACTTTGTTTTAGCAATCAAGAATATTTCAGTTGTTTTAACCCTGTGATGAGGTGGCGACTTGTCCAGGGTGTACACCGCCTTCCGCCTGATTGTAGCTGAGATAGGCTCCAGCGCCCCCCTGTTACCTTGAAGGGAATAACCGGTAGAAAATGGATGGATTATCCTTCTTTGTGGGGACATTGTTGATTGTCATGTACGGATGTACATTGTGGACGCTGTCTTTGCTCCGCAGTAAGTCTTTGCTGTCGTCCAGCATTCTGGTTTTGTTTACTTTGTAGTTCAGTTTTAGTTCTGTTCCGCATAGCCTTCCCTAAGCTTCAATTCCTTTTCTTAGGGGCACTCACCTTTCGTTTATTTTTTTTTGTTTAAGCATTAAATACCTTTTTTACCTTCACACTGCCTCCTGCTGTTTCCAACATCTACAAAGCAATTATCTACCGGCTGCCACCTACTGATATGGAAGAGTATTACACGGCTATTCTAGACAACACCGACACTCAACAACAACACATCATTTGCAGACTAAAATTACTGGTTTGCAAAAAACATTTTTTTTTACCACAAATAGGTGAAATTAGATCATCTCCCACAGCACAGCAGGTCGTATCTCTCGGCACAGTGGTTGAAAAACACTGAATTAAGAGATCAAAAGTAAAGCAGCTAATTTAGCACCGGCGAACAAAACGGACAAATCAATGAGGAAGTCAGACTCTACTGCGCCGCTGGCAGAGAGAATGTTAGAGATCCTCTCAACAATAATTACATGCTCTGTGCTAATGACTCCTTCACAATCAATGGGCTGCATCTAGGATGTTTATCATACTGTACCACAGCAGAACTGGCAGCACAGGCAATGTGCAAACCTGGAGATAAACACAGAGTACTGCGTTCCCAAAAGACACAAAAAGTCTCAGGGCTGCAGATAAAGGTGTCGTTGGTATCAAGCGCACTGGTCCAATTGTTCGTTAAAGGGGAACATTATCAGAATTTCAAAAGGGTTAAAAACAATAAAAATCAGTTCCCAGCGGCTTGTTGTATTTTTGGAAGTTTTTTTCAAAATTTTACTGGTCCCGGAATATCCCTAAAAAAAGCTTTAAAGTGCCTTATTTTCGCTCTCTGCGAAGACACTGGCCATTTCCCTGTGACGTCACACAGTGCTGCCAATGTAAACAAACAATGGGAATAGCACAGAAAGATATAGCGACATTAGCTCGGATTCAGACTCTGATTTCAGCGACTTAAGCGATTCAACAGATTACGCATGTATTGAAACAGATGGTTGGAGTACGAAAATATTGAAGAAGAAACTGAAGCTACTGAGCGAATTGCTATTGACGCTATTCATAGCTATAGCATGGCCGAATAGCTGCGTTAGCATCTCCGGTAAAATGTGCGGACCAAACGATCAGGACTTTCGCATCTTTTGACACCGGAGCAACTTAAATCTGTCGATTGGTAAGTGTTTGTTTCGCATTAAATGTGGGTGGAAGGAAATGTAATGTAGTTGCAAATGCATCTACAGGTTATCCATACATCTCTGTGCCATGTCTGCTTTAGCACCGCCGGTAAATAGCATGTTAGCATCGATTAGCTTAGCATGTTAGCATCATAGGTGGGTAGAGTAGCCAGAAATTGTACTCAAGTAAGAGTACTGTTACTTTAGCGATTTATTACTCAAGTAAAAGTAAGGAGTAGTCACCCAAATATTTACTTGAGTAAAAGTAAAAAGTATGTTGTGAAAAAACTACTCAAGTACTGAGTAACTGATGAGTAACCT
>NC_084622.1:1278086-1385999 GCF_033978795.1 Nerophis ophidion
ATATATATATATATATATATATATATATATATACACAAACCCCGTTTCCATATGAGTTGAGAAATTGTGTTAGATGTAAATATAAACGGAATACAATGATTTGCAAATCCTTTTCAACCCATATTCAGTTGAATATGCTACAAAGACAACATATTTGATGTTCAAACTCATAAACTTTATTTTTTGCCGAAGTAGTTGGGAAAGGGCATGTTCACCACTGTGTTACATGACCTTCTCTTTTAACAACACTCAATAACTGTTTGGGAACTGAGGAAACTAATTGTTGAAGCTTTGAAAGTGGAATTCTTTCCCATTCTTGTTTTATGTAGAGCTTCAGTCCTTCAACAGTCCGGGGTCTCCGCTGTCCTATTTTACGCTTCATAATGCGCCACACATTTTCCATGGGAGACAGGTCTGGATTGCAGGCGGGCCAGGAAAGTACCCACACTCCTTTTTTTACGAAGCCACGCTGTTGTAACACGTGCTGAATATGGCTTGGCATTGTCTCGCTGAAATAAGCAGGGGCGTCCATGAAAAAGACAGCACTTAGATGGCAGCATATGTTGTTCCAAAACCTGTATGTACTTTTGAGCATTGAATGTGCCTTCACAGATGTGTAAGTTACCCATGCCTTGGGCACTAATGCACCCTCATACCATCACACATGCTGGCTTTTACACTTTGCGTGGATAACAGTCTGGATGGTTCGCTTCCCCTTTGGTCCGGATGACACCATGTCGAATATTTTCAAAAACAATTTGAAATGTGGACTCGTCAGACCACAGAACACTTTCGCACTTTGCATCAGTCCATCTTAGATGATCTCGGGCCCAGAGAAGCCGGCGGCTTTTCTGGATGTTGTTGGTAAATGGCTTTCGCTTTGCATAGTAGAGTTTTAACTTGCACTTACAGATGTAGCGACAAACTATTTAGTGACAGTGGTTTTCTGTAGTGTTCCTGAGCCCATGTGGTGATATCCTTTAGAGATTGATGTCGGTTTTTGATACAGTCGAAGGTCACGGTCATTCAATGTTGGTTTCCGGCCATGCCGCTTACGTGGAGTGATTTCTCCAGATTCTCTGAACCTTTTGATGATATTATGGACCATAGATGTTGAAATCCCTAAATTTCTTGCAATTGCACTTTGAGAAATGTTGTTCTTAAACTGTTTGACTATTTGCTCACGCAGTTGTGGACAAAGGGGTGTACCTCGCCCCATCCTTTCTTGTGAAAGACTGAGCATTTTTTGGGAAGCTGTTTTTATACCCAATCATGGCACCCACCTGTTCCCAATTAGCCTACACACCTGTGGGATGTTCCAAATAAGTGTTTGATGAGCATTCCTCAACTTTATCAGTATTTATTGCCACCTTTCCCAACTTCTTTGTCACGTGTTGCTGGCGACAAATTCTAAAGTTAATTACTATTTGAAAAAAAAATAATAATGTTAATGAGTTTGAACATCAAATATGTTGTCTTTGTAGCATATTCAACTGAATATGGCTTGAAAAGGATTTGCAAATCATTGTATTCCGTTTAACTAGTTAAAGTAGTTAAAAAGCTCCTCGGTGGAAAGGCCCCAGGGGTGGACGAGATCCGCCCGGAGTTCCTTAAGGCTCTGGATGCTGTGGGGCTGTCTTGGTTGACAAGACTTTGCAGCATCGCGTGGACATCTGGGGCGGTACCTCTGGATTGGCAGACCGGGGTGGTGGTTCCTCTCTTTAAGAAGGGGGACCGGAGGGTGTGTTCCAACTATCGTGGGATCACACTCCTCAGCCTTCCCGGTAAGGTTTATTCAGGTGTACTGGAGAGGAGGCTACGTCGGATAGTCGAACCTCGGATTCAGGAGGAACAGTGTGGTTTTCGTCCTGGTCGTGGAACTGTGGACCAGCTCTATACTCTGGGCAGGGTTCTTGAGGGTGCATGGGAGTTTGCCCAACCAGTCTACATGTGCTTTGTGGACTTGGAGAAGGCATTCGACCGTGTCCCTCGGGAAGTCCTGTGCAAAGTGCACAGAGAGTATGGGGTATCGGACTGTCTTATTGTGGCGGTCCGCTCCCTGTATGATCAGTGCCAGAGCTTGGTTCGCATTGCCGGCAGTAAGTCGAACACATTTCCAGTGAGGGTTGGACTCCGCCAAGGCTGTCCTTTGTCACCCATTCTGTTCATAACTTTTATGGACAGAATTTCTAGGCGCAGTCAAGGCGTTGAGGGGTTCCGGTTTGGTGACCGCATGATTAGGTCTCTGCTTTTTGCAGATGATGTGGTCCTGATGGCTTCATCTGACCGGGATCTTCAGCTCTCGCTGGATCGGTTCGCAGCCGAGTGTGAAGCGACCGGAATGAGAATCAGCACCTCCAAGTCCGAGTCCATGGTTCTCGCCCGGAAAAGGGTGGAGTGCCATCTCCGGGTTGGGGAGGAGACCCTGCCCCAAGTGGAGGAGTTCAAGTACCTAGGAGTCTTGTTCACGAGTGAGGGAAGAGTGGATCGTGAGATCGACAGGCGGATCGGTGCGGCGTCTTCAGTAATGCGGACGTTGTACCGATCCGTTGTGGTGAAGAATGAGCTGAGCCGGAAGGCAAAGCTCTCAATTTACCGGTCGATCTACGTTCCCATCCTCACCTATGGTCATGAGCTTTGGGTCATGACCGAAAGGATAAGATCATGGGTACAAGCGGCCAAAATGAGTTTCCTCCGCCGTGTGGCGGGTCTCTCCCTTAGAGATAGGGTGAGAAGCTCTGCCATCCGGGAGGAACTCAAAGTAAAGCCGCTGCTCCTCCACATCGAGAGGAGCCAGATGAGGTGGTTCGGGCATCTGGTCAGGATGCCACCCGAACGCCTCCCTAGGGAGGTGTTTAGGGCACGTCCAACCGGTAGGAGGCCACGGGGAAGACCCAGGACACGTTGGGAAGACTATGTCTCCCGGCTGGCCTGGGAACGCCTCGGGATCCCCCGGGAAGAGCTAGACGAAGTGGCTGGGGAGAGGGAAGTCTGGGTTTCCCTGCTTAGGCTGTTGCCCCCGCGACCCGACCTCGGATAAGCGGAAGATGATGGATGGATGGATGGATGGATGTATTCCGTTTATATTTACATCTAACACAATTTCCCAACTCATATGGAAACAGATTTTGTATTTTATTCTATTCTATTCTACAAACACACACACATGCTCTAAGGACAGTTTCCATGACATTGTGTGCTTCAGAGAAGTAGGCCAAACAAGACCGGGGTCCTCTGGCAGTTCTACTGAGCACGCTCAGTACTGCCAACGGCAACCAGGGGATGAAAAATGTCACTCTGCTTCCTCCACCATTGAGTCACCAGAGCAGTATTGTTTGCATCCAGTGCCAGACTCCGTCAATGATTTACAAAACACGCTTCATCATAAACTAAATCTTATGGAAGTAAACAAAGTACTGCAGCGGTCTGAAAGAATAAAGTGCTTAATGGATGCAACTGACGACCGAGAGCGAAGTCCTAGCCCTGGGCTCAGTTTGCAGGAAGACATCTTTGTTTGGACACTCAGGACAGTGCAGGCTCGGTCTTGTCATCTTGGAAGAGAGAAATTTAATGTAAAATGTTGCTTTTTTTGTTGGCTTTCAGCGCGACACAAGGGGTTGATAAAATGGAGGAAGTAAAACACTACAATAAGTGTTTATTATTTCACAATGGCACAATATAATTTACAGTCTGGTGCTCAGCATCGTTTTATTGCAAATCCATATTTCTGTGTTTACTGCAACATGAGTTTAGAAAAGCCTTGTGTTTGATATTCATTGTGAAACCATGGATGTATTTTGTTTTGTTTTTAAATTAAATCAACATAAAAAACATAATACAAACGTACAATTAGTGTACCAACCCCAGAAAACCTCCCTCCCCCACAAAAGGGTTATCAATATTCTGGTTCCTACAATATACTGTACAAACCCCGTTTGCATATGAGTTGGGAAATTGTGTTATTCATATTCAGTTGAATATGCTACAAAGACAACATATTTGATGTTCAAACTGATAAGCATTTTTTTTTGTTGCAAATAATCATTAACTTTAAAATTTGATGCCAGCAACACATGACAAAGAAGTTGGGAAAGGTGGAAATAAATACTGATAAAGTTCAGGAGTGCTCATCAAACACTTATTTGGAACATCCCACAGGTGTGCAGGCTAATTGGGAACAGGTGGGTGCCATGATTGGCTATAAAAACAGCTTCCCAAAAAATGCTCAGTCTTTCACAAGAAAGGATGGGGCGAGGTACACCCCTTTGTCCACAACTGCGTGAGCAAATAGTCAAACAGTTTAAGAACAACATTTCTCAAAGTGACATTGCAAGAGATTTAGAGATTTTAACATCTACGCTCCATAATATCATCAAAAGTTTCAAAGAATCTGGAGAAATCACTCCACGTAAGCGGCATGGCCGGAAACCAACATTGAATGACCGTGACCTTCCATCCCTCAGACGGAACTGTATCAAAAACCGACATCAATATCTAAAGGATATCACCACATGGGCTCAAGAACACTTCAGAAAACCACTGTCACTAAATACAGGCTCGTCGCTACATCTGTAAGTGCAAGTTAAAACTCTACTATGCAAAGCGAAAGCCATTTATCAACAACATCCAGGATCGCCGCCGGCTTCTCTGGGCCTGAGATCATCTAAGATGGACTGATGCAAAGTGGAAAAGTGTTCTGTGGTCTGACGAGTCCACATTTCAAATTGTTTTTGGAAATATTCGACATGGTGTCATCCGGACCAAAGGGGAAGCGAACCATCCAGAATGTTATCAACGCAAAGTTGAAAAGCCAGCATGTGTGATGGTATGGGGGTGCATTAGTGGCCAAGGCATGGGTAACTTACACATCTGTGAAGGCACCATTAATGCTGAAAGGTACATACAGGTTTTGGAACAACATATGTTGCCATCTAAGCGCCGTCTTTTTCATGGACACCCCTGTTACAACAGCGTGGCTTTGTAGTAAAAGAGTGTGGGTTCTTTCCTGGCCCGCCTGCAGTCCAGAACTGTCTCCCATGGAAAATGTGTGGCGCATTATAAAGCGTAAAATACGACAGCAGAGACCCCGGACTGTTGAAGGACTGAAGCTCTACATAAAACAAGAATGGGAAAGAATTTCACTTTCAAAGCTTCAACAATTAGTTTCCTCAGCTCCCAAACGTTTATTAAGTGTTGTTAAAAGAAAAGGTGATGTAACACAGTGGTGAACATGCCCTTTCCCAACTACTTTGGCACGTGTTGCAGCCATGAAATTCTAAGTTAATGATTATTTGCCAAAAAATAAATAAAGTTTATGACTTTGAACATCAAATATGTTGTCTTTGTAGCATATTCAACTGAATATGGGTTGAAAATGATTCACAAATCATTGTATTCCGTTTATATTTACATCTAATACAATTTCCCAACTCATATGGAATACAAAACACTATAGAAATACAAAATGCAGTACAATATACAGCAATTTGCGGCCCGCAGCTAATCGTTTACCTGCCCACCACACATTCTGCAAAAATTGCAAAATTGGGGGGCGGCATAGCTCGGCACGGCTAGAGTGGCCATGCCAGCAACTTGAGGGGTTGCAGGTTCAATTCCCGCTTCCGCCATCTTAGTCACTGCCGTTGTGTCCTCGGGCAAGGCACTTTACCCACCTGCTCCCAGTGCCACCCACACTGGTTTGAATGTAACTTAGATATTGGGTTTCACTATGTAAAGCACTTTGAGTCACTAGAGAAAAGCGCTATATAAATATAAAAAAATATATATATACATATAATATGATAGTATTGCAAAAATAAAAAATAAAAACATTTTAAAAAAGTGGAATGAGGTGAAAGCTAATGAGAAAAAGTGGCAATGTTGACACAAAGCTGCCATGCAGGCAGTTTTTTTTGTTCCTTTTGTCTTTATTTTCTTTTTTTTTCCGTTGCTCCCAAAAAAAAAGGGGGGACAAAAAAATTTGTGATAATGAATTATTACTTAAATATTATCACTTTAAAATGTTTTTTGTGTAAAAATAATAGTTCAAACTTAAAATTGGCAGATATATTGGAAGTTGATCTTACAATTTAAGTGTTAAAAGTAAAAAAAAAACTAATAAAAATGCATCACTTTATGAGTGGGGAACCTTTCAGATCTCAAATATATTTAGTAGGATTTTATTTAACTTTTCACTGTGATTACTCAAAAATATTAAATAATTAAAATCAATGGTGTCCTGCATTATTGATCTTTGAGGGCTTTGATTGCTAAATAAAGGAACTCTCCAGAAGGAAACAATAATGTACTATCTATCTATGTAAATACTGCATATTTCAGTTTTGCTATAAAAAAAACAAAGTGGTCTTTGACAGAAAAGGCATAAAACCTTATTTGTTTTACTTTATATCAACCTCAAGTTGATATAGAGATTTACTGTAAGCATTAAATTAACAAAAAGATTAATAATTTGACTTATTTTTAACATTTTAGTGACTGAGACCCTCTATGCTCCCCAGGAGCCCTAAGGATTAAAAAAAAAATGCAATATTTTGTTACGGTTTGAAAAGGAAAAATATCAAAATGCATGCTTAAATTTTCCGTGTGTGGCCCTCTGTGGAAAAAGTTTGGACTCCCCTGGTCTATTGGTTCCTATTCATATGCACTTAACGATATAACTTAAATAATTTGTTAAAAAAATAATTATTATTCGCTGACCCCCAACCAATGGCCGATGACCACATTCTGATAATTCCTGCTTTAGCCAAAACAAAAATGAAAAACATTTCGATCCGTGAAGCTCTACTTCCTCCAGACCCCATTGGCCTTGTTAGTGGCTGGCATGACAGGCAGGTCAGTGTTGCACACGTTGACTCAACTGAAAGAAAGATGACCAACAGAAATGGGTCAACCGTGAGTAAGACGGACCACGATAGGTCAACCACAGAAGCATGAGAAAATGATAATTAAATCCGAGACCCAACGAAAGAAGCATGGTTACACACGTGTCATCTACATGTCTGCACCGTGGTCCTCCATTGGTGTTTTGCTGGTGTGACATCCAGCAGAAACCAGTTTGAATCCACATCCCTTGCCTTAGCTGACTCACATCAACATAAACAGTTTTCAATATAGATAATATAGCAAATTACTGTATTTTTTGGATTATAAATCGCTCCGGAGTGTAAATCACACCGGCCAAAAATGCATAATTAAAAGCCTACTGAAATGAGATGTTCTTATTTAAACGGGGATAGCAGGTCCATTCTATGTGTCATACTTCATCATTTCGCCATATTGCCATATTTTTGCTGAAAGGATTTAGTAGAGAACATCCACGATAAAGTTCGCAACTTTTGGTCGCTCATAAAAAAGCCTTGCCTGTACTGGAAGTAGCAGACGATGTGTGCGTGACGTCACGGGTTGTGGAGCTCCTCACATCTGAACATTGTTTACAATCATGGCCACCAGCAGTGAGAGCGATTCGGACCGAGAAAGCGACGATTTCCCCATTAATTTGAGCGAGGATGAAAGATTCGTGGATGAGGAAAGTGAGAGTGAAGGACTAGAAAAAAAAAAAGACTATACAGTGGGAGTGATTCAGATTTTATTAGACACATTTACTAGGATAATCCCTTATCTGCTTATTGTGTAACTAGTGTTTTAGTGAGATTATATGGTCGTACCTGTACAACCTGAAGGTCGGCCCCGCACCTTTCTTCAGCACCAGTCGACGGGTGGTGGCGATACCCATCTCTGCCCTTCGCAAGGGACCCTCTTCGAAACACGATCTTTCAAAATGATCGCTGCATAATAAACTGTACTTTGTGTGTGTGGTCCAATCCAACCATGTTCGCTTGACATCTCTGTTCCATAGTAAAGCTTCACCGTCATCTTTCGGGAAGCAGAAGAAGACAGATGGATGGACGGATGGTTTCCAGCCATCCATTTCCTACCGCGGGGTACACCCTGGACAAGTCGCCACTTCATCACAGGGCCAACACAGATAGACAGACAACATTCACACACTAGGGACCATTTAGTGTTGCCAATCAACCTATCCCCAGGTGCATGTCTTTGGAGGTGGGAGGGGCCTATCCCCAGGTGCATGTCTTTGGAGGTGGGAGGGGCCTATCCCCAGGTGCATGTCTTTGGAGGTGGGAGGGGCCTATCCCCAGGTGCATGTCTTTGGAGGTGGGAGGGGCCTATCCCCAGGTGCATGTCTTTGGAAGTGGGAGGAAGCTGGAGTACCCGGAGGGAACCCACGCAGTCACGGGGAGAACATGCAAACTCCACACAGAAAGATCCCCAGCCCGGGATTGAACCCAGGACTACTCAGGACCTTCGTATTGTGAATCAGACGCACTAACCCCTCTGCCACCGTGAAGCCTGCCTTAAAATGGGGGCGCCAAATATACGGAACAATTTTTGTTGTGCTTACCGACCTTGAACCTGTTTTATTTCGTACACCGTGTTATGATAAGTGTGACAAGCAGATGGCAGTCACACATAAGAGATACGTGTAGACTGCAAAATGACTCAAGTAAGCAAAATCAAATCCATATATATATATATATATATATATATATATATATATATATATATATATATATATATATATATATGTATATATATATATTTATATATATTAGGGGTGTGGGAAAAAATCGATTCGAATACGAATCGAATCAAATACGTTGTGTGATTCAGAATCGATCCTCGTTTTTTTAATAATCGATTTTTTTTTATAGATTTTTTTTTTTTTTTAATCAATCCAACAAAACACTACACTGCAATACCATAACAATGCAATCCAATTCCAAAAGCAAAGCTGAGCCAGCAACACTCAGAACTGCAATAAACAGAGCAATTGAGAGGAGACACAAACACCACACAGAACAAAACAAAAGTAGTGAATATTATCAACAACAGTATCAATATTAGTTATCATTTCAGCATAGCAGTGATTAAAAATCCCTCATTGACATTATCATTAGACATTTATAAAAATAATAAAAAAGAACAATAGTGTCACAGTGGCTTACACTTGCATGGCATCTCATAAGCTGGACAACACACTGTGTCCAATGTTTTCACAAAGATAAAATAAGTCATGTTTTTGGTTCATTTAATAGTTAAAACAAATTTACATTATTGCAATCAGTAGATAAAACATTGTCCTTTACAATTATAAAAGCTTTTTAACAAAAATATACTACTCAGCTAGCATGTGAGCAGACTGGGGTAGAT
Organism: Nerophis ophidion; assembly: GCF_033978795.1. Classification (NCBI taxonomy): domain Eukaryota; kingdom Metazoa; phylum Chordata; class Actinopteri; order Syngnathiformes; family Syngnathidae; genus Nerophis; species Nerophis ophidion. The sequence continues at coordinate 1,287,336 of NC_084622.1, forward strand.
CCTGCTGAAATCTATGTATTGAATGAATACACAATCCTTTTGAATCGAGAATCACGTTGAATCGAAAAAAATCGATATACAATCGAATCGCGACCCCAAGAATGGATATTGAAACGAATCGTGGGACAACCAAAGATTCGCATCCCTAATATATATTTATTAGGGATGCACCGAATATATTCGGCCGAATATGGCAAAAAAAGCCACATTCGGCCTTCGGTGGAATGAGTTAAAAACAAGGCCGAATAGTGGCGTGTGACGCAATTTTTTGACGCGGTGACGCAATCAACCAACGTGCGGTGACGTTGGGATATGTTGTGTACCTGTATAAGTGTATGAGGTTACAAGCACACACTTAATTGAGATTTAGTGGGGCCTCTGTTTACATTATTAGCCTGTTGTGTAGGCTACCTGTATAAGTGTATGAGGTTACAAGCACACACTTAATTGAGATTTACTTGAGCCTTCTGTTTACATTATTAGCCTGTTGTGTAGGCTACCTGTATAAGTGTATGAGGTTACAAGCACACACTTAATTGAGATTTACTTGAGCCTTCTGTTTACATTATTAGCCTGTTGTGTAGGCTACCTGTATAAGTGTATGAGGTTACAAGCACACACTTAATTGAGATTTACTTAAGCCTTCTGTTTACATTATTAGCCTGTTGTGTAGGCTACCTGTATAAGTGTATGAGGTTACAAGCACACACTTAATTGAGATTTACTTGAGCCTTCTGTTTACATTATTAGCCTGTTGTGTAGGCTACCTGTATAAGTGTATGAGGTTACAAGCACACACTTAATTGAGATTTACTTGAGCCTTCTGTTTACATTATTAGCATATCTACTGTGGCTAAGCAGACTTTTGCCAAAAGGACAATAATTCATTTGTTGTGGGTTTATCCACTTTAATGCACTTTATTTTTTTTTTGGAAAGCATGTTTGGTTTGAAGGCCTAATATAAATGAAAAACTGTGCTTTTTTTGAAAAGCAAAGGCTACTGGAATATTAAAAAATGTCAATGTTCAATAAAAAAATACTTTATTTGAAAAACATGTCTAAATATTTATTCTAGGCTATTTATGCAATATAAAAAAAATTGTGAAAAACTGCATTCATTATTCGGTGTTTGGTATTCGGCCAAGCGTTTAAATTTTATTCGGCTTCGGCCACAAATTTTCATTTCGGTGCATCCCTAGTATTAATGTTGTATAATAAATCTAGAGCTAAAATGCCATCCCTCCTGTCTGTGCCGTCTCCTTCCCCCTTTTTAAAACCATAACACATAAAGTCCTAATGGGAAGATCCGTAGCACAAACATTCATCACATGATATTACCGTCAACAATGTACTGAGTCAGCAGATGTCAAAACAAACTTTGTAGAAAACATACTCAAGTTTTGAGTTTGGATATACATGCCGTACTTGAAAGAAGAGCAGTAAAGTCAGCATTTGAAAGTAAATTGCAATGACAGACTTGTTTTGGCACATCCTGCTTTGCTACACCACGCAGAGGCCAGTTAATCCATATTAGAAAAGGGGGCAATCAATGCCACGCTGGGCACTGACAGCTGACAAATTAAGGGCATCTTTCAGAGATGGCCGCTGAGTAACTCCATCCAGTGTGCCAGCCACAGAGGGAGTGTGGCACGTTTATGTTGACATCTGCCGCCTCAGTCCTCCTTCACATCTCAGGCGAGAAAACAGCTTCGAGATCGGGGTGTCAGACTCCTTTTCATGGAGGGCCACGTGGCAGTGATGGCTGCCCTCATTATTCACCTCATACTAATATTGCACAACAATATTTATTGTTTACAAAAACATCTGTAGAACTGGCAGCTCAGTCAGCAGAATTTTACCGTTTCTTTACAGGATATTACTGTAAATGGAAAAAGGCCAACAGGTTTTTTTTTACGGTAAAATTCTGCCGACAAAGCAGTCAGTGTTAATCATGAACTCCATGGTGGTTGTTTTTGTTGTGTATTACTGAGCAGCCTTTTTTTATTTTCAAACAAAAATCTATTACAATTTTTACAATGTAAAATTCAATTATAATTAAATAATAAAAAAATCTATATATAATTTAAATATAATTTAATGGCGAACTTGTGTGTGTGAGTATATATATATATATATATATATATATATATATATATATATATATATATATATATATATATATATATATATATATATATATATATATATGTGTGTATGTATGTTTATGTATATATATATATACATAAACATACATACATATATGCACAAGTACATCCACACATACATATACTATATATACATACATATGTATACTGTATTTACATACATACATATGTATACATACATACATACATATGTATGCATACATACATATGTATACATACATAGTATACATACATACATACATATGTATTCATACATACATACATACATACATATGTAAACATACATAGTATACATACATACATACATATGTATACATACATACATACATACATGCATACATACATATGTAAACATACATAGTATACATACATACATATGTATACATACATACATACATATGTATACATACATACATACATACGTATACATACATACATACATACATACGTATACATATATACGTATACATACATAGTATACATACATATGTATACATACATACATACGTATACATACATACGTATACATACATACATACATACATATGTATACATACATACATACATATGTATACATACATACATACGTATACATACATACATACATACATATGTATGCATACATACATACGTATGCATACATACATACATACATATGTATGCATACATACATACGTATGCATACATATGTATGCATACATATGTATGCATACATATGTATGCATACATATATATACATATACATATGTATACATATACATACATACATACATACATACGTATACATATACATACATACATACATACGTATACATATACATACATACATACGTATACATACATACATACATACATACATATGCATACATTATGTATCCATACATATGTATACATACATACATATGTATACATATACATACATCTACATACATCTACATACATCTACATACATACATACATATGTATACTGTATATACATACACATGTATACCTATACATACATACATACATATGTATACTGTATATACATACACATGTATACCTATACATACATACATACATATACATATGTATACATACATATGTAAACCTATACATACATATACATACATATATATATATTGTATATACATACATATCTATACCTATACATACATACAAATACATACATATGTATACATACATACATACATATGTATACATACATACATATGTATACTGTATATACATACATATGTATACCTATACATACATACATACATATGTATACCTATACATGCATACATACATATGTATACCTATACATACATATACATATGTATACATACATATGTAAACCTATACATACATATACATACATATATATTGTATATACATACATATCTATACCTATACATACATACAAATACATACATATGTATACATACATACATATGTATACATACATACATATGTATACTGTATATACATACATATGTATACCTATACATACATACATATGTATACCTATACATACATACATACATATGTATACCTATACATACATACATACATACATACATATGTAAACCTATACATACATATACATACATATATATATTGTATATACATACATATCTATACCTATACATACATACAAATACATACATACGTATACATACATACATATATATGTATACATACATATGTATACTGTATATACATACATACATATATATGTATACATACATATGTATACTGTATATACATACATACGTATACATACATACATATATATGTATACATACATATGTATACTGTATATACATACATACGTATACATACATATGTGTACAATGGACGTGACTAGGATGGTAGACGATGGGGATTGAACCAATAACCATCAGAACTTGATTAAAAATAAGTCAATCAGGTATTTAATGATATTAGGACACATGAAACTAATGGTTCGTTATTAGAGATAACTACTTTCCAATCTAAATTAATTCATACATTTTTAACATTACCAACATTATTATTACATATTCCTACATAAATCAAGCAGATATTTAGGTATTTTTTTTATTTTATTTTAGGAAAAAACATCTTTAATGTATAATATATATATGGTGTCCTAGGGATGTCACCTGAACGCCTCTCTAGGGAGGTGTTTAGGGCACGTCCAACCAGTACGAGGCCACGGGGAAGACCCAGGACACGTTGGGTAGACTATGTCCATGTCTGCTTGGGATTGCCTCGGGATCCCCTGGGAGGAGCTGGACCAAGTGGCTGGGGAGAGTAAAGTCTGGGCTTCACTGCTTAGGCTGCTGCACCCGCGACCTGACCTCGGATAAGCGGAAGAAGATGGATGGATGGAATATATTCTTTTTTACATTATTAGATATAATTGAATCACAATATATGCAATTGCATACAATAAATGTATTTTGTTCTGTCAAAAGGGAAAGAAAGACTACATTTAGTCAGTACTTTATCGATGCATATTATTTCCAGACATTGGCGGCACATATAAAATGATGAGTTTGACAAGTGCGTTCTAGATTGTACAAATCCTTTTTTTGAACATTGATTTGTGTGCTTTTTTGGCAGGTTTTCCAAAGAGCACCTTCTCCTCGGGAGCTTGCTGCTGTCTCTGTAAATGCAGATTGCTGGAAACAGGCTTATTTTGGTTGAGATGAAATCCTGGTGTCAGGCTTGCTCACAGCAAAGCACGCCAACTCCCAGCAGTCAGATCCAATGTTTTTCACGAGAAGGAGAGAAGTGATATTGCCTCACGCAAACAAGCTATGTGAAAGACTATTGCGTTTGAATTTCATGGTTCTGTCGTTTCACAAACAGCTGCGAAGATATACGGGGGTCATAAAAGCGATTTAACACTCGGGACGTATTGATTATTAATTAAAAAAAAGAGCCGGTGAATGGAGGTTAAATAATAGCGTGTATTAAAAAATTAATTCAATGTCTGTCGCCATTAGAAACTGTCAAAAAAAAGCAGTTAGGCAATGTTTTAAAGAGAAACTGCCCTTTTTTTTTAAAAGAACAAATGCCCTGCGATGAGGTGGCGACTTGTCCAGGGTGTACGCCGCCTTCCGCCCGATTGTAGCTGAGATAGGCGCCAGCGCCACCCGCGACCCCAAAAGGGAATAAGCGGTAGAAAATGGATGGATGGATGGATCCCTAAAAAATTCCATGAAAAATCACAACATACGTGTGGGAGTTCATCTTTTGGATGCTCACACAGATAAAGTCTCAAGAAGAAACATGCTCAAAGCTCACAAGGTTTGCAGAAGTCCAGTATGATGCAGACTATATTCCAAAACTTTGGATGAACTTGAATGCTGGGAAATGCATGCACATACTGTAGAATACACTCAATGACAAACAATTACTGTAAACCCGGGTAAAGCCACTGATTATAAATATATGTGTGTGTTTATATATATATATATATATATATATATATATATATATATATATGTAAATGTAGATATGCATATATAAATGTATATGTGTATTTATATACTGTATATATACACACACATATGTATTAGTAAACACATGTATAGACATATACACATTTTTATATAAACACAAATATTTATATATATATATATCCATATATATGTATAATACATATATATATAATATATATGTATAATACATATATATATAATACATACTATATATATATTTATATATATATATATATATATCCATATAAATATATACACACACATATATATATACACACGTATGCATACATACATATGTAAATATACATACACATACATACATATATATATATACACATACATACACACACACATACACATATATACTGTATATACATACATGTATACACGTATATACATATGTATGTATATGTATACATATACATACATATGTGCTGAAAATTGTAATTTTCCTGAAGGAACTCTCCTGACGGAATAAATAAAGTACTATCTAATCTAATATGTACACACATGTACATGCATATACATACATTTGTATTATTATACATACATACATAAATACATATAAATACATACATATGTGTACATATATACATACATATGTATACATGTATACATGCATATACATATGTATACATATACAGCCATATATATATACATTGATATGTGTATAAATACATACATATGTGTACATATATACATACACTTAGTGTATGTGTGACAATCATGGGGACTTTAATTTAACATACATATGTATACATATATACATACATATGTATATATATACATACATACATACATACATACATATATACACACATATGCATACATGTATACGTATTTACATACATACTAAAAAATAATAAAATAAAATAAATATATATATATATACATACATATATGCTGTCACTGCCCTGCAATAAAGTAGGAAGATGTCTTCCTGTGTTGGACACCCACTAACTGTGAACACATCAAGGTGAATTCCACCCAGCCATCCTCCCACTGCTGCCTGATGCACGGCCTTTTATCATCTCAATGAAAAATGCACCGAGGTAGAGCTTATCTGGTCTAATGGTGGAATGAGCACAAAAACAAAGGAAGGAAAGAAGGAGAGAATGATTAAGGGGAAAGTGCTGTAAGAAAGATATGATGTGGTCCATAAACTCAAGAATTAATTTGAAGGCATGCCCCAAAAAATATTTATTGGACTAGCCTGCAGTCACATGCATGTTGGTCTAAGATTCAACACTGCCCTCCAATGGCAGGTATGAGACATTACAAGTACTATCTGCATAAAAATAACAGGATCACCACCACAAATTGATTAAAAAATAAATACAATCATATATATATATATATATATATATATATATATATATATATATATATATATATATATATATATATATATATATATATATATATTCAAATTAATGTATTCCATCTTACAAAAAGGAAATAAGCATGCTAATAAAAATTAGACCAGTTTGTCTAAAACCTTGGGTGTAATGTGCATTTATTATAATTTTGCAACATATATGTGTACCCCGCCTTCCGCCCGATTGTAGCTGACATAGGCTTCGGCGCCCCCCGTGACCCCAAAGGGAATAAGCGGTAGAAAATGGATGGATGGAACACCCCATCCATCCATGTTCTACCGCTTATTCCATTTTCTACCGCTTATTCCCTGGATGGATGGAACATCCCATCCATCCACTTTCTAGCGCTTATTTTCTTGTGGGGTCGCGGGGGGCGCTGGCGCCTATCTCAGCTACAATCGGGTGGAAGGCGGGGCACACCCTGGACAAGTCGCCACCTCATCGCAGATGGATGGAACATATATGTGTTCATATATGTCCAATTCCCTTCTCCTGATCTAATGCAACAAAGTATATTTAAAAAGTATATTTGTTTCAAAACTAGGATAACCATACATTAAAAGTAATATAACATTTTCTATGAGATTACGTTTTCTAATTTTAAATATACGACAAAATTGGCCTTTTTATAGCTCATCTTGCTTTTATATGCTGCTTGGTTAAGTTTTCTGTGGGGATAGTGCTAATGTCTAGTTATCTTTTATCATTACAGCATTTTACATATAGGTTTATTTTCAGATCTCACAATATACAATAAAGTTGATGTACTAAACTGTGGCTTTAAATCAGGAGATGCTTCAATGTGACTTTTGAAGCCTTTTGAGACACTTGTGATTAAAGGCTGTAGAAAATACATGTTGATTGATTGTTATACACTATAACAGCACCCCCCGAGACCCAAAAGGGAATAAGCAGTAGAAAAATGGATGGATATAATATACAATACAATGTTGTGATACTGCCCTCTGGTGGGGGAATTAGTAGGTACATCAGTTTGGGGAAAGCACAGTCGGATTAGTCCTAGAGGCCTACTGAAAGCCACTACTAGCGACCTCACAGTCTGATAGTTTATATATCAATGATGAAATATTAACATTGCAGGGGGGGAGTTCCACTCCAGGTATCGTTGAGAAGGGAGGGAGGTCAAAAGCGTCCATCATTGAGGTGTCCTCAGGGGTGTTTTTCAGAACAGCCTGGTGCTCAAGGCCATTCGAGGAAGTCAAATCGTAGATTACGATTATTGTTTTTCGCAAACAGACAAAACAATGGCTTGTCTGTTCTTAGTCCATGCCGGCTCTCTCAAATTCAATTCGAGTGGCTGCCATCATCTTACGAATTTTACGATACACCAGAGCAATGCCCAGCCCAATCAGCGGGTCCCCCGCGATCACGGTTCTAAATAGTTAGATGTCTTCCATGTCCTCGATGGAAAGGACTGAGAGGCACATGATTCTCCATTCATCCCAGGAGTCTCTCACGTACCCCGCAGCAAAGGTTCCATCAGGGCAGCCAGGCTCCCCCGAATCTCTTTTCCTTGCGACAACAGCCTTTGGGAATTTGTCAATTGCATCGAGAGTCCAGCTGATCATATCCATGTCTGATGTTTTAGATTTGAGGACAGCGCAAAGAAAGAGGCTTCAAAAAAGTTCAGACAAGACAAAAACGAAGAGAGCAAGCTGGGAAAGGAGGGAGGGGAGAAAAATGCGACCGCCCTCGCCAGAGGCAAGACAGAATGATGAACAGATCCAGCTTTAGTTATTTATTATTATTAATTATTTCCGATACCTTTCCAAACAAAGGGGACCACAAAAAACAGCATCACTGGCTCCACCCCAACAAAAAAACGTAACAAAAATAATTGAAGTACCACTCGGCATTGTAAGTGTGAATGTAATTAGAGTAATATTAACACAACAGCACTAAAATAAATCCCCGCCACAAACAAATGTTTAGCGAAACAAAACCGAAATACTCTAAATCCGTTTAACGTTGCTCTCCCAGCATCTGCCTTGTTTTCTACATGAATATTGCAAAACTAAGAACGGATATGCTGCCAGCGGGTTAAAGCTGACTTAATGTTCCTGGAGCTCTGGTGGTTTAATCTGCCCGAAAAAAGAAAAAAAAAAGAAAAGTACAGCAGAAAATGAGACTAATTTCTTAAGGGAACACATGACTCTCTTAAAGAATAAATATGAGGAGATTTGGCTGGATGGACTTTTCATGTCGATTTTCCCCCCGGTTCTATTTAAGTTCCTCAATATAAAATAAATCATACATGAAAAGGATCAAAAAGAAGTATAAATGTATAATGTCTTCCCCGTATTCACGCAACTACATTAAAGGAGCCATATGTAGGAATCGCATGTCAAGTCATCATTAAATGGCCCTTATATGTCAAAAGGCATCAGGTTATTTTCGAATATCTCTATAACTGATAACAGTATTTTAGTCATTTCAAAATGAGATTTAAAGCCCCGAAATCTTGTTATTGTTTTCATTTCGATGCCCCGCCCTTCCAAGGTTTGACCAATTAGACAGTCTGTGAGTGTATTATATCCAGGGTTGCCTGTTACGCACCGCTATCTTCGTCTAGCTACTGCCACCGGTGAAGTTACTAAACATGTCAGACATTAGTAGATCTAAAAGGCCTTGTAGGGACTCTCAACAAAAGTGCACTAATAGCTTGTTTTAAAATGTCTGACAATCTTGCGCTTTCTGGTTTGGAAATGACATGAATGTTTGTGCCACTGCTTAATAACTGTTTAATAAATACACTTTTAGTTGTGATTTCCCTCTCAGCATGAAAGTTTAAAAGTAGCATATATGAATGCAGTATGAAGAAGAATGTTTGAATGTAGACACATAGAATCATCATACTGCTGTCATTATATGCATCAAGTGTTCATTCAAGGCCAAGGCAAAATATGGAGATATATATTATGGTCTATATATAGCCTAAAAATATCCAGATACCGTATTTCCTTGAATTGCCGCCGGGTATATAGTATGCGCCTGCCTTGAATTACTGCCGGGTCAAACTCACTTCGCAAAATAATTAGCGCATGCTTAGTATTATCGCCGGGTCACACTCGTGATGTCACAAGTGACACTTCCCCAGTCATCATTTTCAAAATGGAGGAGGCTGATTTCAATACCGGTAATTTGAAATCGCATAAAGGGAAGAAGATTAAGAGCTATTCAGTAGGATTTAAGGTCCAAGCTTACATCACACATTACATTTTTTACTGTATGCCTTTGGTAAGTGCCGGAGTGAGAAGAGGTTTTCAAATAATTAGCGCATGCTTACTTTTACCGCATGCCTTTGGTAAGCGCAGGAGTGAGAGGAGGTTTTAAATTAATTAGCGCCCCGGTGGCAATTCAAGGAAATACGGTATTAATAAAAAGTCTTATCACCCCAGCCCTAGAAAGCGCAACAAAAAATAAAGCTGCAAGCAGCGTTGGTCGGGCCCGCCTTTGGCTGCTGCCCCCGTGACCCAAACCAGGATAAGCGGTAGAAGAATGGATAGTAGCTACTATTATTATAGGGTATTGTGTGTAGAATTTTGAGGACAAAAACGATTTAATTCCATTTCACATTGTCTACTGTTAGCCATAAGTGTCCCAATACTTTTGCCTAGTGTTAGTCCTAAGTGTCCCAATACTTTTATCCAGTGGTAGTAGCCATCTTGAGACACCAGCAGCAGCGCGGCAGCATCAGCGCAGTGGTTCTTTGAAGGGTCATAAAATCAAAACCGGAGAACCTATCATAACTCTTTTGATAACTTTTAATCAAAAGGGTTCAAACTCTCTCCTGTGCGAGTTTGAAGCCGAAACGACAAACGCGCTCAGAGAAGATAATGTTTGAAGACAGGTGACGGATTTTTACAAAACTGTTGTTTTGAAGGGGTAATTGCCATTTTCCTGTTGATTTTTGCTGAAGGATGTCAATTATTAAAATGTAGGTTTAAGTGAGACCTACATAGAGGTTTTTGTTTCATGTCTTTCCGGCATTCCTACTGCAAGTTACAATCAGTTTTGTCTGTATTTTCTCCCTAAGAGTAGTTTTTTCTGTGTTTTATTCAAAAATTGCGCTAGAGCGCAATTTTGAGTTTTTTTTTTTTTTTTATTAGATTGTTTTTTCCGCCAGTCCTGATGTGTGTGTCAAGTTTGGTGAGTTTTGAAGCATTTTAAGGGGGTCAAATTACAGCTCAAAGAGGCAAAAATTGCATCTTTTGCGAAAATTTAGTTTTGAAGGGGTTTTTGCCAACTTCCTGTTGATTTTGGGTATAGAAGTTTTTTATTGGAAATGTAGGTCTAAGTCAGCCCTACATAAAGGTTTTTGTCCTATGTCTCTACGACATTGCTAACGGAAGTTACAAGCAGTCTTTGTTTTGTTTATTCCTAGGGGGCGCTAGCGTGCAATTTTGATTTTTGGGGTTTGGTTGCTTAATAAGTTGGGAAGGTTTGCCAGAACGACGTGTGTGTCAAATTTGGTGTGTTTTGAAGCGCGTTAAGGGGGTCAAATTAGGGCGCGAAGGTGCGGAATAATAATAAAGAAAGAATAAAACGCACGAAAAACAATAAGTCCTTTGGCAATGGGCCATGCGGGCCCTAAAAAAATCAATCCGTCAGGTCTTTCGTAATGATTGTGAACGATAAGCAAAATCCCCCCCCCAAAAAAGTCCAGTTCCACTTTTCAGGCCATATGTTCTGTTTCATGCCATGCAAACAGTTCGAGCGCTTGCTGCACTGTAGAATAAACCTCCCTACACATCTGCAACGTCAACTGCAGTAATAAACACAACCATCAAAGCTGCAAGCAGCGTTGGTCGGGTCCGCCTTTGGCTGCTGCCCCCGAGACCCACGGCCGGATAAGCGGTAGAAGACGCCTTGGAGCCACTATTTTGAGAACCTAATGCATTGTGAAAGTAATGCAGTTGTTGTATTGAAGTGAAAATATCAAACTTCCTGTTGATTTTTGCTAAAGTATGTTAATTATTAAAATGTAGGTCTAAGTGAGACCTACATAGTGTTTTTTGTTTCATGTCTCTCTGACATTCCTACCGGAAGTTACAAGCAGTTTTGTCTGTGTTTTCTTCCTAGGAGCAGTTTGTCCGTGTTGTATTCCTAGGTGGAGCGCAATTTTGAGTTTTGAGGTTAGGTTTTTTTCATCAGATCGCAATTTTTGCCAGACCTGATGTGTGTGTCAAGTTTGGGGTTCTTTGAAGGCGCGTAAAATCAAAACCTGAGAACTTATCAAAACTCTGTTCTATACTTTTAATCAGAAGGGTTTAATCTCTCTCCTGTGCGAGTTTGAAGCCAAAACAACAAACGCACTCAGAGGAGATAATGTTTGAAGAAAGGTGACCGTTTTTTTACAAAACTTTTGTTTTGAAGGGGGGATTGCAAACTTCCTGTTGATTTTTGTTGGGGGTTGTCAATCTATGAAATGTAGGTCTAAGCGAGACCTACATAGAGGTTTATAAATAAATGATAAATGGGTTGTACTTGTATAGCGCTTTTCTACCTTCAAGGTACTCAAAGCGCTTTGACACTACTTCCACATTTACCCATTCACACACACATTCACACACTGATGGAGGGAGCTGCCATGCAAGGCGCCAACCAGCACCCATCAGGAGCAAGGGTGAAGTGTCTTGCTCAGGACACAACGGACGTGACGAAGTTGGTACTAGGTGGGATTTGAACCAGGGACCCTAGGGTTGTGCACGGCCACTCTCCCACTGCGCCACGCCGTCCCTTATGTTTCATGTCTCTCCGACATTCTTACCGGAAGTTACAAGCAGTTTTGTCTGTGTTTTCTTCCTAGGAGCAGTTTTTTCAGTGTTTTATTAAAAAATAGCGCTAGAGCGCAATTTTGAGTTTTGGGGTTTGGTTTTTTCATTAGATCGCAATATTCGCCAGTCCTTATGTGTGCGCCAAGTTTGGTGACTTTTGAAGCATTTTAAAGGGGTCAAATTACAGCGCAAAGAGGCAAAAATGGCATTTTTTTGCGAACATTTTATTTTGAATGGGTTTTTGCCAACTTCCTGTAGATTTTTGCTGAAAGAAGTGAGTGTATGAAAATTGGGTCTAAGTCAGACCTACATAGGACTTTTTGTTTCATGTCGCTATGACATTCCTAACAGAAGTTACATGCAGTTTTGTCTGTCATTTTTTCCTAGGGGGCGCTAGAGCGCAATTTTCATTTTGGGGTTGGTTGCTTAATATGTTGGGAAGGTTTGCTATACCGACGTGTGTGTCAAATTTGGTGAGTTTTGAAGCATGTTAAGGGGGTCAAATTACAACGCGTAGGTGCGGAATAATAATAAAACACAGCAGTTTCAATAGGGTCCTTGGCCCATGGCCTGCGGACCCTAATGAAAACCTCCACCATTCCATTTGTTGTTTTATCAATACTCTCACATGTACAGTAAATCATGCATTCCACTTATCACTGCTTTTATTGTAAACTGAGCTGTGAAAAAGGCAATTAGAAGGCCAGACAGACGTGAAAGGGGATTTAAAAACAAGTATTTTACGTCTTAGGATGTCTTTGTAATTGCTTCTTCTTCTTCTTCTTGCCATTGAGCAATCTGCTAGTGTAAATATTAGCACAGCCTCGCTGGAAGACTAGTGAGCCTCCCTCCTCTATAAATAAACAATAGAAACAAACAGGCCAAGAGGGTGACACAGCATATGATCTTAAAGTGCACTTTATGTTTGCTACACACACATTCAAGCCTATTTAGCAAGTGTTTTTGGTTTGTTTCATTCATGCATGAACATAGAACAGAAATGTTTTACTGTGCAATTTAAAATGTATGCTATAGTATATTCACTGCAATATTCATGACATTGTTCTGTATTATGTTGGAAAAAATGACATTGATTATGTTGCGGGTCGTTTTGACCCATACTGTGTAAATGCACTCAAAACAGTCAAGAAAACAGGTTAAACCTATAACAATTTTATTTTAGGTTATATAAACATTTAGAAAAGTGACATACAATACTTTTTTTTTTCCCAATTGTATTATGTTAAGGGTCAATTTGACCCAGTTTTTGTGTTGATCAAAGTACTGGTTATCCTTTCTTTTTCTTGCTGAAATCTGGTGACTAGTCCTCATCTAGGGTCATGAACTGGTGTGTAAATCTGGACACTTTGTTGTGTAGTGGAATGTTTGTGCAGAGTTTGTATAAAAAGATGATGTTGCGAGTCATTTTGACCCAGGCGCTTTAATGTGGGTAAATAGCTGTTCAGATCCCAAAATAAACATGTCTCCTTGATGTACTTTTTACTTTGATGTACAATTGTTTGTGTTTTGATTGTGTCTGAGACCCAGAGCCAGGTGTGTGAAGAGAGGGAACTTTCTCACACTTGTCCTTGTCTCCCCAGATGTCATCCTTCTGGAGCTCATTTTTGGTGAGTTTGTCAAAGAGATGACATGAGAACAGTGACAAGGACACGTTTGAGAAAGTTCCCTCTCTTCACACACCTGGCTCTGGGTCTCAGAGGCAATCAAAATACAAACAATTGTACATCAAAGTAAAAAGTACATCAAAGAGACTTGTTCATTTTGGCTATTTACCCACATTAAAGCGTCTGGGTCAAAAATGACCCGCAACATCATCTTTGTATACAAACTCTGCAAGACATTCCACTACTCAACAAAGTGTCCAGATTTTACACACCAGTTCATGACCCTAGATGGGGAAAAGTCACCAAATTTGAGCAAGAAAAAGAAAGGATAACCAGTACTTTGATCAACACAAAAACTGAAATGGGTCAAATTGACCCTCAACATAATAGAAGGGTTAAAATAAACAGGAGATGGACTTTCTAAGTGAATGAATAAATCACGGATCCCTAAATTCAGTCTGAATTAAGAACACGTTCTTTCTTTTTTTAATACGTCTTGTCCAGCAGCTCAGGCAAATCCTATTTTGATGGCGGTGCTCATGTTTGCTGTTAGGACTGGGCGATATGGCCTTTTATTAATATCTCCATATTTTTAAGCAATGTCACGATACAGCATATATATCTCCATATTTTGCCTTAGCCTTGAATGAACACTTGATGCATATAATGACAGCAGTATGATGATTCTATGTGTCTACATTCAAACATTCTTCTATGCTACTTTTAAACTTTCATGCAGAGAGGGAAATCACAACTAAGTCAATTTACCAAAAGTGTATTTATTAAACAGTTATTAAGCAGTGGCACAAACATTCATGTCATTTCCAAACAGAAAGTACAAGATTGTCAGATACTGAACTGTGCAATCTACTCAAGTTTCAATCAATCAATCTAAATCACTAATCCTCGCCTCCATCACGACGAATAAAGTAAGTTTCTTACAAGTATCATCCCAGCAGGACGAGGAATAGCTAAACATGCTTCACTACACACTGTAGCTCACCAGCGTCACAATGTAAACAAACACCATCTACACCTGACATCCACTGTAATGATACCAGGAGCGTATCTGCTCGATACTACTATGATTACATCGATACTTTTTTAACAAGACTAAAGCTTCTTTCGATGAATGTACATTATGTTTATAACCCAGGAAATACGTCCCTGAATACATGAGAACTTTGAATATGACCAATTTATGATCCTGTAACTAGGTATCGCATCGATATTTACATTTTTGGTATCATGCATAACTATTGTAACGTATCAAACAACAGAAGAATAAGTGATCATTACATTTTAACAGAAGTGTAGATAAAACATGGTGAAACGGAAAATAAGCAGATATTAACAGTAAATGAACAAGTTTTTACAGCTTGTCCCTCATAATTTTGACGAACTAGAATGAGAAATGACACAATATGATACTGTATATGCCAACAGACGAATTAGAATAAAAGATCATCAGGACTAATCTTCCTCCTATCCAGGAGATGGCAAAAAGCAGCTGCCTGACCAGGGCTCAGAAATTTTGCAGAGACTCCTCCCACACCCACCAAGGACTGTTTTCACTGCTGGACTCTAGAAAGAGGTTACGCAGCCTCCGTAGCAGATTCTTCTTCCCTCAGGCCATAAGACTCTTGAACGCATCATAGTAATCCCCTCAATTCCCCCCAAAAATGGATTAACTCGCTGGAATATAAAGACACTATAACATACATCCATAAACGTGTATGCTTATGCAAAAGTACAATATATTTATCTGTACGGTAATCTATTTATTTATATCTGCACCTTATTGCTCTTTTATCCTGCACTACAAAGAGCTGATGCAACAAAATTTGGTTCTTATCTGTACTGCAAAGTACAAATTTGAATGACAATAAAAAGGAAGTCTAAGTCTAAGAAGCCTTTGTTTGTTTGTTTACTTACTATTATAAGACAAATTGTCCAATATGTTCATTATTTTATTTAAGGACTAAATTGTTCTTCGATTACAATACAAAACATATGTTTCATTTCCCTTAACATTTTTCTGTTAAAATAAAGCCAATAATGCCATTTTTGTGGTCCTCCTTATTTAGGAAAGTACTGAAAAGTATTGAAATACATTTTGGTAAAATACTGTTATCGGGACAACCCTGCACCAGTGTGATGATAGTTAGAGCGATTTGATCTGTGTCCTTCAAAACAAACTCAGACGTAACTTCAGATAAAACTGAGGTAATTAGTTATTTTTGCAGTGACAAACTTTGTTATAATCGGATGATCCGGTATAAAACAGCATCTTAAAGACTCAGGGTTTCCCCCAGCGTTTTGTTGTTAAGGCGGCTGCCTTAACAACAAAGAGCCACTGCCTAAGCCAAAGTCTTAACAAGCTGCTCCGCTTTGTTCTGCCTCTGCCTCTGTCAGTACGTGTCTGCAGCTCCCAGCATTGTCCCACCCACACAACCATCTGATTGGTTACACGCAGAGCGCATGTAACAGCCAATCAGCAGTGTGTATTCAGAGCGCATGTAACAGCCAATCAGCAGTGCGTATTCAGAGTACATGCAGTCAGTGCTCACGGCACAGGCAGAGAAGGGAGACGGTGGAGTAAGCAGATAGGTGTTTAGCAGGTAAGCATAATGCAGCGGACTCCCCCCAAATTATAACATACACCTCCCAGTCAACTACTATAAACATCACTCTGAGGCCCTAGACGTTCTAGAAACATAAGCGGCAGCTCAGCTCGCTCGCAGTCATTGAGGTGAAGGCTAATTCACTTTTAGCGTAACACTACCTCACTGTGCGGTGTGTGTGTGTGTGTGTGTGTGTGTGTGTGTGTGTGTGTGTGTGTGTGACAGCAAAGCCCTGTCTGTCTGCAGCTAACAAGTAAGTTATTTAACTTTACCTTTTTCTGTGTTGATTGAGCTGTGTTGAAGCAGCAAAAAAGGACATTATTTAAAAGAAGAGTTTCTGTCTCTGATAATTGATATAATGTAACTGCATCATAAAGCCTACAAGAACTCCATGGTGTTCAGGGATGAATAGTCTCTCCCATTGCTATTGTACTATTTTTTTCAGCTCGTTACATTAATCATTAGTAATGTAGCCGCCTAGTTTTGAATGGCAGGGTCCCTGCTATCACATGTTGATACAATTATAACATTTACATAATAAAAATCAACTGCAGGCTTCCCAAATACTGTAATAAATTAAGGGACAAGCGGTAAAAATGGATGGATGGATGGAATTGAGCATAT
The DNA here is from genome assembly GCF_033978795.1 of Nerophis ophidion. Taxonomy (NCBI): domain Eukaryota; kingdom Metazoa; phylum Chordata; class Actinopteri; order Syngnathiformes; family Syngnathidae; genus Nerophis; species Nerophis ophidion. Next base: position 1,305,024 of record NC_084622.1, read on the forward strand.
GCCAGCATGCGGCCCCACTTCAAGTCTTTTTTTCAAACGCTCATTGCAAACGCTTACTTACAGTAAGTCATTCATTTGACTTAAGTCTTTATTTTGTCATTATTTTGACTTTGTAAGCTGCTAAGTCACAATAATGACGTACTTAGTATCTCACTTAACTAGGACTGTTTTGTTTTTAACTTTACGGAAAAAATATCGAGATACATATCGTATATCAACATTCAGCAAATGGAGCAGAAAACAACCAAAACTTGTAGGCTTCTTCACGGGACGAAGCCGGCCTACTTCACCACAGTCTGTAGCCTATTGTCCCCCCCCCAGGCTGTGGTGGCAACGATGAGGTGGAGACCTGATGGTGACAGGCCGAGTTACACCCATCCTTACACCCACCCACCCCCTTCCCTCCTGGAGAGTCACCACCTTAAAGGGGAACATTATCAGCAGACCTATGTAAGCGTCAATATATACCTTGATGGTGCAGAAAAAAGACCATCTATTTTTTTAACCGATTTCCGAACTCTAAATGGTTGAATTTTGGCAAATTAAACGCCTTTCTGTTTATCGCTCTGGAGGCGATGACGTCAGAACGTGACGTCGCCGAGGTAACACACCCACCATTTTCATTTTCAACACATTACAAACACCGGGTCTCAGCTCTGTTATTTTCCGTTTTTTTGACTATTTTTTGGAACCTTAGAAACATCATGCCTCGACGATGTGTTGTCGGAGGGTGTAACAACACTAACAGGGAGGGATTCAAGTTGCACCACTGGCCCCAACGATGCCAAAGTGTCTTCCGCCAGACCCCCATTGAATGTGCCAGAGTGTCTCCACATTTGACCGGCGATGCTAAGACAGACATGGCACAGAGATGTATGGATAACCTGCATATGCATTTGCAACGATAGTCAACGAAATCACAAAGGTGAGTTTTGTTGATGTTGACAGCCAGCTAATCAATGCTAACATGCTACGCTAATCGTTGCTAACATGCTATTTACCGGCGGTGCTAAAGCAGACATGGCACAGAGATGTATGGATAACCTGCAGATGCATTTGCAACTATATCACGTTTCCTTCCACCCACATTTAATGCGAAACAAACACTTACCAATCGAATGATTTAAGTTGCTCCCGTGTCAAAAGATGCGAAAGTCCTGATCGTTTGGTCCGCACATTTTACCGGCGATGCTAACGCAGCTATTCGGCCATGCTATGGCTATGAATAGCGTCAATAGCTTCAGTTTCTTCTTCAATACTTTCATACTCCAACCATCTGTGTCAATACATGCGTAATCTGTTGAATCGCTTAAGTCGCTGAAATCCGAGCTAATGTCGCTATATCTTGCTGTGGTATTCCCATTGTTTGTTTACATTGGCAGCACTGTGTGACGTCACAGGGAAATGGCCAGTGTCTTCGCAGAGAGCGAAAATAAGGCACTTTAAAGCTTTATTTAGGGATATTCCGAGACCGGTAAAATTTTGAAAAAAACTTCAAAAAATACAAGCCACTGGGAACTGATTTGTATTGTTTTTAACCCTTTTGAAATTGTGATAATGTTCCCCTTCAACTAACAGATTTTCTGGGGGAAACACTGCTAAAGAGAAACATGAGCGTATGGATGTGGTCGCCCGCATGAATGCTACATGGACAGCGGACTATGCGGGCGGCTGTTTACCTGCGTTCACCACAGATAAGTTAAAACATGCATTTTCTAAATGACATGCAGTGTTGAGTAGCGCCAGCAGAGGTCTTACAGTGAGTGGGACTCGCCTCGTCTGCGGTCGGTAGCATAAACGTTGATTCGTAAATCGGCAAACAAGGGAGGGAATAATTCTCTCATCTTTGCAGAAGCACTTCACATTGGCGTCTTGTCATCCAGGGAGTCTTTACAGCCACTAAAGATATCCCTGACACCTGATGATTAAACTGATGGATTGATAACAGCTATGAAGCCCCCGACAGCTCACTGCTGACTTCCTGCGTCTCTCTCAAGCAGACGCCCCTGTGGGTGATACAGAGCAGGCAGCACTGGGTGATATAAGAGCGGGCTGATTTCATTTCAGTATCGTAAATGAATCGTATGCTGGTTTTAAACTCCGTAGCAATAAGCTTGAGGACTGATGTGATGGATGGACTCTGGTATAGCTCATGTTGTTCAACTGCAGATTTGAATTTCATCGCATCCATCCATCTACCGCTTATCCCTTTTGGGGTCATGGGGGTGCTGGAGCCTATCCCAGAAGAGATAGTTACTTCACATGGTCAGAAAGGCTAGCTCACACCATACTGTTTAAAAAAAGTCTCGGTATGTCATGTTTACATCAAAATGCCACCCAGATATCTGCAAATATATCCATCCATCCATCCATTTTCTACCGCTTATTCCCTTCCGGGGTCGCGGGGGGCGCTGGCGCCTATCTCAGCTACAATCGGGCGGAAGGCGGGGTACACCCTGGACAAGTCACCACCTCATCGCAGGGCCAACACAGACAGACAGACAACATTCACACACTAGGGACCATTTACTGTTGCCAATCAACCTATCCCCAGGTGCATGTCTTTGGAGGTGGGAGGGGCCTATCCCCAGGTGCATGTCTTTGGAGGTGGGAGGAGCCTATCCCCAGGTGCATGTCTTTGGAGGTGGGAGGAGCCTATCCCCAGGTGCATGTCTTTGGAAGTGGGAGGAAGCCGGAGTACCCGGAGGGAACCCACGCATTCACGGGGAGAACATGTAAACTCCACACAGAAAGATCCCGAGCCTGGATTTGAACCCAGGACTGCAGGACCTTCGTATTGTGAGGCAGACGCACTAACCCCTCTGCCACCGTGAAGCCTTCTGCAAATATATGTTTTATTATATTTTCCCGAAATTCAGCGCCTCTCCCAAAAACCTCCCGGGACAAATTTTCTCCCGAAAATCTCCCGAAATTCAGGCGGAGCTGGAGGCCACGCCCCCTCCAGCTCCATGCGGACCTGAGTGAAGACAGCCTGTTTTCACGTCCGCTTTCCCACAATATAATATAATAACAGCGTGTCTGCCCAATGACGTTATAACTGTAGAACGGCGTGGCGCAGTGGCAGAGTGGCCGTGTGCATCCCGAGGGTCCCTGGTTCAATTCCCACCTAGAACCAACCTCGTCACGTCCGTTGTGTCCTGAGCAAGACACTTCACCCTTGCTCCTGATGGGTGCTGGTTAGCGCCTTGCATGGCAGCTCCCTCCATCAGTGTGTGAATGTGTGTGTGAATGTGGAAATAGTGTCAAAGCGCTTTGAGTACCTTGAAGGTAGAAAAGCGCTATACAAGTACAACCCATTTATCATTTTATTTTAGAATGATCGAGGGTGAGTTCTTGGTTTCTTATGTGGATTTATTGTTAGGCAGTTTCATTAACGTCCACCCAACGCGGTAACAACACACAACAACAGCAGTCACATTTTCGTCTACCGTAAAGCAGTTCGTCTGCCGTAAACGGCAATGTTGTGACACTATTAAACAGGACAATACTGCCATCTACTGGGACGGCGTGGCGCAGTGGGAGAGTGGATGCGCGCAACCCAAGGGTCCCTGGTTCAATCCCCACCTAGTACCAACCTCGTCACGTCCGTTGTGTCCTGAGCAAGACACTTCACCCTTGCTCCTGATGGGTGCTGGTTAGCGCCTTGCATGGCAGCTCCCTCCATCAGTGTGTGAATGTGTGTGTGAATGGGTAAATGTGGAAGTAGTGTCAAAGCGCTTTGAGTACCTTGAAGGTAGAAAAGCGCTATACAAGTACAACCCATGTATCATTTTATTTTAGAAGGATCGAGGGCGAGTTCTTGGTTTTATTATGTGGGTTTATTGTTAGGCAGTTTCTTTAACGTCCTCCCGGCGCGGTAACAACACACAACAACAGCAGTCACATTTTCGTCTACCGTAAAACAGTTCGTCTGCCGTAAACGGCAATGTTGTGACACTATTAAACAGGACAATACTGCCATCTACTGGGACGGCGTGGCGCAGTGGGAGAGTGGATGCGCGTAACCCAAGGGTCCCTGGTTCAATCCCCACCTAGTACCAACCTCGTCACGTCCGTTGTGTCCTGAGCAAGACACTTCACCCTTGCTCCTGATGGGTGCTGGTTAGCGCCTTGCATGGCAGCTCCCTCCATCAGTGTGTGAATGTGTGTGTGAATGGGTAAATGTGGAAGTAGTGTCAAAGCGCTTTGAGTACCTTGAAGGTAGAAAAGCGCTATACAAGTACAACCCATTTATCATTTTATTTTAGAATGATCGAGGGCGAGTTCTTGGTTTTATTATGTGGGTTTATTGTTAGGCAGTTTCTTTAACGTCCTCCCAGCGCGGTAACAACACACAACAACAGCAGTCACATTTTCGTCTACCGTAAAGCAGTTCGTCTGCCGTAAACGGCAATGTTGTGACACTATTAAACAGGACAATACTGCCATCTACTGTACATGCATATGGTTGGAAAAATAGTGACAGGGAATAGAACAAGGATGGACAATTCAACCCTTAACTCACCAGTGAGTAGATGAGTGTTATGTGTGTGTAGATGTGTAAATAAATATAGCTAGAATTCACTGAAAGTCAAGTATTTCATATATATATATATATATATATATATATATATATATATGAAATACTATATATATATATATATATTTCATATATATATATATGTATATATATATATATATATATATATATATATATATGAAATACTTGACTTGGTGAATTGTAGCTGTAAATATACTCCTCCCCTCTTAACCACACCCCCAACCACGCCCAAGGTTGGCAATTATGATACAATGTAAAGTGCAAACCTTGTATGATCAAAAAAATCAACATAGTCTATGCTTCAAAACCGCTGTAAAATGTGAAAATGTCCAAATTTGGTCCAAAGTGTGAGTATTTTGTGTTTCTACCATTATTTTGCATCACTATCTTGACTCTCGGTACAAGTAGCCTCTGGATTAATCTTCACTTTGCTAGTGTGGTCCCATTAAAATGTATCATAAAATATTTAATACCATTAATAATAATACAAAATAGGGCTGTCAAAGTGAATGCTTTAAATCATTAATTATGTATTACCATTAAGGGTGTAACGGTACGGCTATTTTATCGAACCGTTTCGGTACGGGGTTTCCTCTTATCGAGTTTCGAACGACTAAATCAGAATGAGAATCAATTTGGTTGACCAAGTATGTTTAACACAATGTGCACATTCAAGTCAAATATTTGTTTTAAGTGCTGCTGTATGACATTCTACATTTGTCTCAGAAATATTAGGGAGTCTGGGTCTTTCATCCATCCATTTCCTACCGCTTGTCCCTTTTGGGGTAGCTGGAGCCTAGCATTCGGGCGGTAGGAGGGGTACACCCTGGACAAGTAGCCACCTCATCGCAGGGCCAACACAGATAGACAGACAACATTCACACACTAGGGACCATTTAGTGTTGTGAATTATATTTATATAGTGCTTTTCTCTAGTGACTCAAAGCGCTTTACATAGTGAAACCCAATATCTAAGTTACATTTAAACCAGTGTGGGTGGCACTGGGAGCAGGTGGGTTAAGTGTCTTGCCCAAAGACACAACGGCAGTGACTAGGATGGCGGAAGCGGGAATCGAACCTGCAACCCTCAAGTTGCTGGCACGGCCACTCTACCAACCGAGCTATGCCGCCAACCAATGTTGTCAATCAACCTATCCCCAGGTGCATGTCTTTGGAGGTGGGAGGGGCCTATCCCCAGGTGCATGTTTTTGGAGGTGGGAGGGGCCTATCCCCAGGTGCATGTCTTTGGAGGTGGGAGGGGCCTAGCCCCAGGTGCATGTCTTTGGAGGTGGGAGGGGCCTATCCCCAGGTGCATGTCTTTGGAGGTGGGACGGGCCTATCGCCAGGTGCATGTCTTTGGAGGTGGGAGGGGCCTATCCCCAGGTGCATGTCTTTGGAGGTGGGAGGGGCCTATCGCCAGGTGCATGTCTTTGGAGGTGGGAGGGGGCTATTCCCAGGTGCATGTCTTTGGAAGTGGGAGGGGCCTATCCCCAGGTGCATGTTTTTGGAGGTGGAAGGGGCCTATCCCCAGGTGCATGTCTTTGGAGGTGGGAGGGGCCTATCCCCAGGTGCATGTCTTTGGAGGTGGGAGGGGGCTATTCCCAGGTGCATGTCTTTGGAAGTGGGAGGGGCCTATCCCCAGGTGCATGTCTTTGAAGGTGGGACGGGCCTATCCCCAGGTGCATGTCTTTGGAGGTGGGAGGGGGCTATTCCCAGGTGCATGTCTTTGGAGGTGGGAGGGGGCTATTCCCAGGTGCATGTCTTTGGAAGTGGGAGGGGCCTATCCCCAGGTGCATGTCTTTGGAGGTGGGAGGGTCCTATTCCCAGGTGCATGTCTTTGGAAGTGGGAGGGGCCTATCCGCAGGTGCATGTCTTTGGAGGTGGGAGGGGGCTATTCCCAGGTGCATGTCTTTGGAGGTGGGAGGGGCCTATCCCCAGGTGCATGTCTTTGGAGGTAGGAGGGGCCTATCCCCAGGTGCATGTCTTTGGAGGTGGGAGGGGGCTATTCCCAGGTGCATGTCTTTGGAAGTGGGAGGGGCCTATCCCCAGGTGCATGTCTTTGAAGGTGGGAGGGGCCTATCCCCAGGTGCATGTCTTTGGAGGTGGGAGGGGCCTATCCCCAGGTGCATGTCTTTGAAGGTGGGACGGGCCTATCCCCAGGTGCATGTCTTTGGAGGTGGGAGGGGCCTATCCCCAGGTGCATGTCTTTGGAGGTGGGAGGGGGCTATTCCCAGGTGCATGTCTTTGAAGGTGGGAGGGGCCTATCCCCAGGTGCATGTCTTTGGAGGTGGGAGGGGCCTATCCCCAGGTGCATGTCTTTGGAGGTGGGAGGGGGCTATTCCCAGGTGCATGTCTTTGGAAGTGGGAGGGGCCTATCCCCAGGTGCAAGACTTTGGAGGTGGGAGGGTCCTATTCCCAGGTGCATGTCTTTGGAAGTGGGAGGGGCCTATCCCCAGGTGCATGTCTTTGAAGGTGGGACGGGCCTATCCCCAGGTGCATGTCTTTGGAAGTGGGAGGGGCCTATCCCCAGGTGCATGTCTTTGGAGGTGGGAGGGGGCTATTCCCAGGTGCATGTCTTTGGAAGTGGGAGGGGCCTATCCCCAGGTGCATGTCTTTGGAGGTAGGAGGGGCCTATCCCCAGGTACATGTCTTTGGAGGTGGGAGGGGGCTATTCCCAGGTGCATGTCTTTGGAAGTGGGAGGGGCCTATCCCCAGGTGCATGTCTTTGGAGGTGGGAGGGGCCTATCCCCAGGTGCATGTCTTTGGAGGTGGGAGGGGGCTATTCCCAGGTGCATGTCTTTGGAAGTGGGAGGGGCCTATCCCCAGGTGCATGTCTTTGGAGGTAGGAGGGGCCTATCCCCAGGTGCATGTCTTTGGAGGTGGGAGGGGGCTATTCCCAGGTGCATGTCTTTGGAAGTGGGAGGGGCCTATCCCAGGTGCATGTCTTTGAAGGTGGGAGGGGCCTATCCCCAGGTGCATGTCTTTGGAGGTGGGAGGGCTCTATCCCCAGGTGCATGTTTTTGGAGGTGGGAGGGGCCTATCCCCAGGTGCATGTTTTTGGAGGTGGGAGGGTCCTATCGCCAGGTGCATGTCTTTGGAAGTGGGAGGGGCCTATCCCCAGGTGCATGTCTTTGAAGGTGGGAGGGGCCTATCCCCAGGTGCATGTCTTTGGAGGTGGGAGGGGCCTATCCCCAGGTGCATGTCTTTGAAGGTGGGAGGGGCCTATCCCCAGGTGCATGTCTTTGAAGGTGGGAGGGGCCTATCCCCAGGTGCATGTCTTTGGAGGTTGGAGGGGCCTATCCCCAGGTGCATGTCTTTGGAGGTAGGAGGGGCCTATCCCCAGGTGCATGTCTTTGGAGGTGGGAGGGGGCTATTCCCAGGTGCATGTCTTTGGAAGTGGGAGGGGCCTATCCCCAGGTGCATGTCTTTGAAGGTGGGAGGGGCCTATCCCCAGGTGCATGTCTTTGGAGGTGGGACGGGCCTAACCCCAGGTGCATGTCTTTGGAGGTGGGAGGGGCCTATCCCCAGGTGCATGTCTTTGGAGGTGGGAGGGGGCTATTCCCAGGTGCATGTCTTTGGAAGTGGGAGGGGCCTATCCCCAGGTGCATGTCTTTGGAGGTAGGAGGGGCCTATCCCCAGGTGCATGTCTTTGGAGGTGGGAGGGGGCTATTCCCAGGTGAATGTCTTTGGAAGTGGGAGGGGCCTATCCCAGGTGCATGTCTTTGAAGGTGGGAGGGGCCTATCCCCAGGTGCATGTCTTTGGAGGTGGGACGGGCCTATCCCCAGGTGCATGTCTTTGGAGGTGGGAGGGGCCTACCCCCAGGTGCATGTCTTTGGAGGTGGGAGGGGGCTATTCCCAGGTGCATGTCTTTTGAAGTGGGAGGGGCCTATCCCCAGGTGCATGTCTTTGGAGGTGGGAGGAAGCCGGAGTACCCAGAGGGAATCCCTCGCAGTCACGGGGAGAACATGCAAACTCCACACAGAAAGATCCCGAGCCCGGGATTGAACTCAGGACTACTCAGGACCTTCGTTTTGCGAGGCGGATGCACTAACCCCTCCTCCACCGTGTTGCCAGAGCCTGGATTCTTTTAAAGTTAATTTAAATTATTACGGATTTACTGTGATTAATTGGTATTAATCAAAATGTGAAAGTGTGATTAATGTGAATAAAAAGTACAATCGTTTGACTGCAGTAATAATATATTCTCTTTATAAAGAAATTGTTAAGACTCTAAACAAGAAGCCACAAAGGATCAAAACAATTAAACAATTAACTTTAAACATAAGGAAGCAAGGAAGTGAGATCGGTGCATTCACAGAGTTGTTTGGGTGAGGAGTTCCAGAGGTTGGGGACAGTGATGGAAAACCCCAGGTTTGGATCTTGGTACTAGAGGGCAGGGACAGGAAGTCTGCCATTGAGGAACAGAGGGTGAAGAGGGCGAGGTCTGTAATATAGGAGGTGGCCAGATCATGGAGGGCTTTGAAGGAGATGACGGGGATTTTAAAGTGAATCTGCTAAGGGATGGAGAGCCGGTGGAGGTTCTGAAGGACAGGGCTGATGTTGTCATGGGAAGGGGGGTACGGGTGGGGAGGCAAGCGGCAGAGTTTTGAATGTATTGTAGTTCACGAGTGTTTTGTAAGGAGAGTGGAAAAGAATGTTATTGCAGTATTGGGTTCTTGATTTGATTAAGACATGAAAAAGGGTTTCAACAGCAGCAAATGAGAGGGATGGATGAAATCTGCCGATATTTTTTACAAGAAAAAATGCGGTCCAGGTTATTTAATGATCAAATAAGTGATTAGAGTCAAAGGAAATGCTAAGGTTTGAGATGGAGAGAAGGTAGTGTTGTCAATGTTCAGAGAATCTATACGTGGATTTAGTTGTTTTTGGCCCAATTATGGTTGTCTGATTTATTGCAGTTCAGTTCGAGGAAGTTGTGTTGCATCCAGGTTTTGATTTCTGTTAGGCAGTAGGAGATGGAGGAGTGGGAATGAGAGTTTATAGATTTGGTGGCAATGTAAAGCTGTAGATCATCAGCATAGCAATGAAACTGAAGTCCATAGTGACAGAAAATCAATCAATCAATCAATCAATGTTTATTTATATAGCCCCAAATCACAAATGTCTCAAAGGACTGCACAAATCATTACGACTACAACATCCTCGGAAGAACCCACAAAAGGGCAAGGAAAACTCACACCCAGTGGGCAGGGAGAATTCACATTCAGTGGGACGCCAGTGACAATGCTGACTATGAGAAACCTTGGAGAGGACCTCAGATGTGGGCAACCCCCCCCTCTAGGGGACCAAAAGCAATGGATGTCGAGCGGGTCTAACATGATACTGTGAAAGTTCAATCCATAGTGGCTCCAACACAGCCGCGAGAGTTCAGTTCAAAGCGGATCCAAGACAGCAGCGAGAGTCCCGTCCACAGGAAACCATCTCAAGCGGAGGCGGATCAGCAGCGTAGAGATGTCCCCAACCGATACACAGGCGAGCGGTCCATCCTGGGTCCCGACGAGCGGTCCATCCTGGCTCTCGACTCTGGACAGCCAGTACTTCATCCATGGTCATCGGACCGGACCCCCTCCACAAGGGAGGGGAGGACATAGGAGAAAAAAGAAAAGAAGGGGCAGATCAAGTGGTCTAAAAAGGAGGTCTATTTAAAGGCTAGAGTATACAGATGAGTCTTAAGGTGAGACTTAAATGCTTCTACTCCAAGGTGGAGAATGTAGAGTATAAACAAAAAGGGGCAAGCACGGAGCCCTGTGGGACAAAATGTCACAGGGGTTTAGTAGAGGAGGAGCAGTTGTTGATGTGGATGAAGTGTTGCCTGTTTGTGAGATGTGACTTAGACCAGGGGTCGGGAACCTTTTTGGCTGAGAGAGCCAAAAAGCCAAATATTAAAAAATGTATTTCCGCAAGAGCCATATAATATTTTTTTTAACACTGAACACAACTAAACGCGTGCATTTTTAAGTAAGACCAACATTTCTAGAGTATAATAGGTCTCTTATTCTTTGTAATAGCAGCCCTTTGAGACACTAGTGATTTAGGGCTATATAAGTAAACATTGATTGATTGATTGATAATAACATTGTTATTCTGAAGGAGGGGGCGTGGCCCGTGGGCCTGCAGCGAACTGGGGTGTGCCAGGACCGGCCTCGAAATCAGCGAGAGCTGCGTAGATGGCTCACCTGAGCCTTATTATCTAATCACCTGTCACCCTGTTATAAGCAGCAGCCAGGAGGAGAGATGGGGTTGGGGCTGGAGCCAGAGCGCGAGCGAGAACGACAGACAAAAATACAATTGCTGGAAAGCAACTGAGAGACTTATTGAAAAATAAAACAATAGTGTAACCCTGAAACGGGCTCTCATGTCGGTGCTTGGTGGTCTGAAGAACCCCCAGGAGGACAACCCCCACACTAACCAATAATAAATAAATAACTTCTTAACGCAACTTCTTGAACAGGTACAGTAGTAAACGGATGGATGGACTAAAAATGCATGAGAATGTGTTGAACATTATTTTTAACACTTATTACAAGTGGAATTATCCATTACTTATCGTGTTAAGCAATGTCAGCTCAAATTTATCCGAGAGCCAAATGCAGTCATCAAAAGAGCCACATCTGGCTCGAGAGCCATAGGTTCCCTACTCCTGACTTAGACCAAGACAGCCCGTGTTGTTGAGTGTAGTCTTGAGGCAGAAGAGAGGAATGGTGTGATTGATTAAGCCGCAGTGAGAACCAGAGGTATAGTAGATAAAATTAGGTTACTAGAATCTGCTTTCAAAGAACTCCGGCTTATTACTGATTCCCAGAGCTTCACAGATCAAAATGTTTTCATAGCTCACCAAATTAGTATATAAACATTTGATAAGATTTTTGAGAGCCATGTGTAATGTTCTATATTTTCAATGGAAAATATACAATTTTGGTGTTGTTTACTTGAGTCATATTGCAGTCTACACTTATCTCTTATGTGTGACTGCCATCTACTGGTCACATTTATAATTTCACCATGTACCAAATACAAACCCCGTTTCCATAGGAGTTGGGAAATTGTGTTAGATGTAAATATAAACAGAATACAATGATTTGCAAATCCTTTTCAACCCATATTCAGTTGAATATGCTACAAAGACAACATATTTGATGTTCAAACTGATAAACTTTATTTTTTGTTGTTGCAAATAATCATTAACTTTACAATTTGATGCCAGCAACACATGACAAAAAGTAGTTAGCCACTTAGAGGAGAGCTGTTCCTGTGCTGTGTCGTAGGAAGAAACCAGGCTCAAAGGGTTCTAGGCTGTTGGAGTTAAGACGGGCTGTGAGTTGGGTGGCCACTGCACGCCTAAGTACTTGACACAGAAAGGGAAGATTGGAAATTGGCCGGAAGTTGGTGAGATTTTCAAGGTCAAGATCTAATTTTTTGAGATTTGGAGTAATGACTTCCAGTTTAAGAGACGGTGGAGGTGAACAAAGGATTATTGATTGTTGTGATCAGAGGTTAGATAACAGCGAAACAAGCTTTGATGAATGAAGAGGGGATGGAGTCCAGGGAGAATGTGGGCGTCTTGGTCTTGGAGGAGATTGAAAATGATTTAGAAGTGATGAGAGGAAACAGTGACAACTGGTGAGTAGGACTGGGAGGTGGTGAACTGGGTGGTGGCAGAGAGAGAGAGATGTGGATACAGTCAATTTTGGACTGGAAGTATAAGAGATGTTTTGCAATAGCCAACCATAAAAGATGAGGTGGTGTTGTCAGAGGGTTTAAATAGTTTATTGATTGAAGAGAACAAGGTTATTGGAACCAAAGTACATGAGGATGAGGTGGGAGTATAGTAGCAGGACCTGGATCCGTTAAGGACATCTTTATATTGCTGAATGTAATCTTTGTAGACTTCAAGTTGGATAGTGAGACTCGTCTTTTTGTGCAATTTCTTGAACTGATGTTTTTGTGGAGTTCGGGAGTGTACCGGGGGGGCTGTGAAAACCAAGAGACTGTTTTGGTTTTTGTAAGAGCCAGCTCATCAAGACAGGGGCAGAATTTGTGGTTATAATTGGTGACGAGGTCAGATAAGTCTTTCAGACAGTCGAAGACTTTTGACAAGAACAAGAAAGTTTGATCATATTACGCCTGTACTGTATATACCTTTATATACATATATACATACATATATACCTATACTGTATATACCTTTATATACATATATACATACATATATACCTATACTGTATATACCTTTATATACATATATACATACATATATACCTATACTGTATATACCTTTATATACATATATACCTATACTGGCTCACCTGCACTGGCTTCCTGTGCACTTAAGATGTGACTTTAAGGTTTTACTACTTACTTATAAAATACTACACGGTCTAGCTCCATCCTATCTTGCCGATTGTATTGTACCATATGTCCCGGCAAGAAATCTGCCTTCAAAAGACTCCGGCTTATTAGTGATTCCTAGAGCCCAAAAAAAGTCTGCGGGCTATAGAGCGCTTTCCGTTCGGGCTCCAGTACTCTGGAATGCCCTCCCGGTAACAGTTCGAGATGCTACCTCAGTAGAAGCATTTAAGTCTTACCTTAAAAGTCATCTGTATACTCTAGCCTTTAAATAGACCTCCTTTTTAGACCAGTTGATCTGCCGCTTCTTTTCTTTTCTTTCTCCTATGTCCCCCCCTCCCTTGTGGAGGGGGTCCGGTCCGATGACCATGGATGAAATACTGGCTGTCCAGAGTCGAGACCCAGGATGGACCGCTCGTCGGGACCCAGGATGGACCGCTCGCCTGCGTATCGGTTGGGGACATCTCTACGCTGCTGATCCGCCTCCGCTTGAGGATGGTTTCCTGTGGACGGGACTCTCGCTGCTGTCTTGGATCCGCTTTGAACTGAACTCTCGCGGCTGTGTTGGAGCCACTATGGATTGAACTTTCACAGTATCATGTTAGACCCGCTCGACATCCATTGCTTTCGGTCCCCTAGAGGGGGGGGGGGGGGGGGGGTTGCCCACATCTGAGGTCCTCCTCCAAGGTTTCTCATAGTCAGCATTGTCACTGGCGTCCCACTGGATGTGAATTCTCCCTGCCCACTGGGTGTGAGTTTTCCTTGCCCTTTTGTGGGTTCTTCCGAGGATGTTGTAGTCGTAATGATTTGTGCAGTCCTTTGAGACATTTGTGATTTGGGGCTATATAAATAAACATTGATTGATTAATTGATTGATTGATTGATTGAAGAGTGGAGCTGGCCAGTTTGGTAGCAATGAAGGCTGAAACACCAGAAAGGAACATTTCTTTGCGATTACGGTAGGACAATATGTTTAGTTTTTGGGCTGGGGGACATGGGATTTAATGTCCAAGGTGATAGCCAGGTAGTCTGATGTGTGGAGGTTATGGTTTACATTGTACATTGTAGGGCCTTTGCTCCAAACCAGAATACCAACATAGTTATGGGCGGGGAAACTGATATGTTGGGAAATGCCAAAAACAATGTACAAACCCTGTTTCCATATGAGTTGGAAATTTGTGTTAGATGTAAAATATAAACGGAATACAATGATTTGCAAATCCTTTTCAACCCATATTCAGTTGAATATGCTACAAAGACAACATATTTGATGTTCAAACTCATAAACTTGATTTTTTTTTTTGCAAATAATAATTAACTTGGAATTTCATGGCTGCAACAAGTGCCAAAGTAGTTGGGAAAGGGCATGTTCACCACTGTGTTACTGTTGTGATCCGGCTTCCGGATCACACATCTCTAGCATGTTTATGTCCTTTTGGTATTATACTCTTATGTTTTGATCATGTTTTGGACTCTGCCGATCCGTTGCTAACATTTCCTTGTTTTGTATTGTCACCATGGTAACCTAATTACGCCTCCTGCACGGACTCACTACGCACACCTGTTTTGAATTATTTGTGTTGTATTTAAGACCACCTGCTACCTTAGTTCCTCCTGGTCGGTTTGTTTGCTCTGTGCAACAGTTGCGTTGTTTATTAATTTTTTGCATTCAGCCTGCTAATTCTTAGCTTACCCTCCGCGCGCTCGGCTCGCGCTTCTGTACCTGGGACTTTGAACTCTGCCTGTTGCTAGTCTTAGCATTTAGCTTTCCGTGCGTTTGCACACCTTTTCTTCCCGTTTGTACAAGTGTTACTTTGGTTATTGATATTAAAACCTGCTCCTACCTCCATTCCTGCCTGCTCCAGTCCTTAGCATCGCGAGGTGAAACTCCTCGCGCATCCAAAATGCGTCCCCAACGTAACAGTTACATCACCTTTTCTTTTAACAACACTCAATAAACGTTTGGGAACTGAGGAAACTAATTGTTGAAACTTTGAAAGTGGAATTCTTTCCCATTCTTGTTTTATGAGAGCTTCAGTCCTTCAACAGTCCGGGGTCTCCGCTGTCGTATTTTACGCTTCATAATGCGCCACACATTTTCCATGGGAGACAGGTCTGGACTGCAGGCGGGGCCAGGAAAGTACCCGCACTCTTTTACTACAAAGCCACGTACTGAATATGACTTGGCATCGTCTTGCTGAAATAAGCAGGGGCCTTTGATTTTTTTTAAACTAGCAATGATGTAGTCAACAAGCAACAAGTGAAAGTCGTAATTGTACTATTCTTACTGTACTGTGTTCAAAATTTAAATTACCGCAAAACTAAATGGTCCCGGGGCTTCACGGTGGAAGAGGGGTTAGTGCGTCTGCCTCACAATACGAAGGTCCTGCAGTCCTGGGTTCAAATCCAGGCTCGGGATCTTTCTGTGTGGAGTTTGCATGTTCTCCCCGTGAATGCGTGGGTTTCCTACGGGTACTCCGGCTTCCTCCCACCTCCAAAGATATGCACCTGGGGATAGGCCCCTCCCACCTCCAAAGACATGCACCTGGGGATAGGCCCCTCCCACCTCCAAAGACATGCACCTGGGGATAGGCCCCTCCCACTTCCAAAGACATGCACCTGGGGATAGGTCCCTCCCACCTCCAAAGACATGCACCTGGGGATAGGCCCCTCCCACTTCCAAAGACATGCACCTGGGGATAGGCCCCTCCACTTCAAAAAAGACATGCACCTGGGGATAGGCCCCTCCCACCTCCAAAGACATGCACCTGGGGATAGGCCCCTCCCACTTCAAAAAAGACATGCACCTGGGGATAGGCCCCTCCCACCTCCAAAGACATGCACCTGGGGATAGGCCCCTCCCACCTCCAAAGACATGCACCTGGGGATAGGCCCCTCCCACTTCCAAAGACATGCACCTGGGGATAGGCCCCTCCCACCTCCAAAGACATGCACCTGGGGATAGGTCCCTCCCACCTCCAAAGACATGCACCTGGGGATAGGCCCCTCCCACCTCCAAAGACATACACCTGGGGATAGGCCCCTCCCACTTCCAAAGACATGCACCTGGGGATAGCCCCTCCCACTTCCAAAGACATGCACCTGGGGATAGGCCCCTCCCACTTCCAAAGACATGCACCAGGGGATAGACCCCTCCCACTTCCAAAGACATGCACCTGGGGATAGGCCCCTCCCACCTCCAAAGACATGCAACTGGGGATAGGCCCCTCCCACTTCCAAAGACATGCACCTGGGGATAGGTTGATTGGCAACACTAAATGGTCCCTAGTGTGTGAATGTGAGTGTGAATGTTGTCTGTCTATCTGTGTTGGCCCTGCGATGAAGTGGCGACTTGTCCAGGGTGTACGCCGCCTCCCGCCCGATTGTAGCTGAGATAGGCGCCAGCGCCCCCCGCAACCCCGAAAGGGAATAAGCGGTAGAAAATGGATGGACTAAATGGTCCCTAGTGTGTGAACGTGAGTGTGAATGTTGTCTATCTGTGTTGGCCCTGCGATGAGGGGCGACTTGTCCAGGGTGTACCCCGCCTACCGCCTCAATGCAGCCAAGTTAGGCTCCAGCGACCCCCCCCCCCCGCCGCCCCAAAACGGACAAGCGGTAGAAAATGGATGTATTTAAGACTAGTAATGCAAGCCTATAGTCTTGTCCAAAGGTATTTCAGAGCAATATGCAAAAGACAAGACACATTCTAATATAGTACCAGTAATTTTACTTTTTAAGGTTCAATGAACAAAGAGTATGTTAAAGTATAATTTTGTCTGTAAGTACAATACAGTGAAAACTAGCATTGATCTTCAATACGTTTTTTTTTTTTTTTTTTTTTAGAAAGAGGTTAATGCAGCCTCTTTAGAAGAACCTCCAGGTTCTGTAATAGTTTCTTCCCTCAGGCCGTAAGATTCTTGAACACATCAAAATAATGATCCCCTCAACTGGCGGGAATATAAAGACAATATAACATTTTACATAAACATGGACGCATATACAAAAGTGCAATATATTTATCTGTGCGGTAATCTATTTATTTTTATCTCGATCAATCAATGTTTATTCATATAGCCCTAAATCACAAGTGTCTCAAAGGGCTGCACAAACCTATATCTGCACCTCATTGCTCTTTTATCCTGCAATACCACGAGCTAATGCAACAAAATTCCGTTCTTATCTGTACTGTGAAGTTCAAATTTGAATGACAATAAAGTTTTTTGTTTTTTTTTTGCTCCAGTCCATGTGTTCATGGTGATGGTGTTTGATGTGTGATGTGTGTGAGTCTACTCCTACGTTCGAGCATTCTTTGAGTCACTGCGGTGATGCCAGTGTGAGAAACCAAAGTACAATATCAATCACAGGGCGTATACATTATTCAGTCAGAAAGCCTGCACACAAGAGTTCAAATATTTGTTCGGGCAGGGACATGGAGATCTGAGCGTGGGAGAAGACGATCACAGCAGTAAAGTAGCCCACAGCTGAGCAGTAAACACAATCCAACGCTCCTCAGTCACTGTCTCCACATGCCTTCCTGTCACAGAGAAACAACTAAACCCCTCACCGACTCTAATTATGTATACATGCTACAGTACCGGGAGTCTCAGCCTCAGTGTGTCATTCCAAATCATCAGGTGCACTTACAAATTGTACTTAAGTGGTCCAAAATATGTTGTTTACTACAAAGGAACATTGACAACCTATTTATGCCCAGCGAAATAGGGTAGTAACTTAAAGGAAGAACAATCGAATGATATTTCACTAAAATGGCAAAGTGAACTCAATTGACTTGTGACCGATCCGATGCTTTATGCAAATATACCTAATGTCTCTTGTTAAAATTCAAGAAGTATTGTATTTTAGGTGCATACTAGAGCATAAAAATACGGTTTCTGCATTATCGATATTTCGGTACCTGTTGCCATTAATACACCTTTTCCTTCTGGTGGTTTTTCCAATGTAAAATGTTTGCAATTGATTCAATGAAGATTGGCCGATCTGATACCGCAATGGTTCTCCAACTTTTTTCAGCAAGTGCCACAAACATAATCAACTCTGTACTCCAAATAAAGTACATATTTACAGACTTATTTGATTTACTACTAGTGGTGCTAGTGGTTGAGAAACACTGATGAATACTGGGTAAAAATTCCGCTGGTATCGGCAATACTGATATACCTAATGTGTCTGGTATAATTCAAAAAGTACTGTATTTTATGGGTTGTACTTGTATAGCGCTTTTCTACCTTCAAGGTACTCAAAGCGCTTTGACACTACTTCCACATTTACCCATTCACACACACATTCACACACTGATGGAGGGAGCTGCCATGCATGGCACCAACCAGCACCCATCAGGAGCAAGGGTGAAGTGTCTTGCTCAGGACACAACGGACGTGACGAGGTTGGTACTAGGTGGGAATTGAACCAGGGACCCTCGGGTTGCGCACGGCCACTCTCCCACTGCGCCACGCCGTGTTTATGCCGCAACACTTGGGTCATATTTTTTGCGCTTTAGAAACTTTGCCATGACTTTATCTCTAGACAGTTTGTTTGATATTGTCATTACTGCCAGAACTGTTAATAAAGTCATGCTGCGGCCGATACGGACCACTACTGAGAAACATATTTTTTAGTGGCTCTCTAAGGGGCCTATGGTGAAGAAACACTGATTTAGACAAGATACCAATTATTTAATTACTTTAGGCTGTGTTCCAGTTAATGGTATACATTATCCCAAATAAATTAAGTATCAAAAGTATCGATACTTTGATTTGAGAATCGATATTAGAGCATAATACTCTGGTATTGGCATTAACGATGTTTCGGTATCACTAATGCCAGTGTGTATTCTTGTGTGCTGTCGAATACAGTTTGTTCCCAAAGTAAATATCTCTTCTTAGACATGCAGGTTGAAGAGCAATCATGACCTAAGAACTATTTATACATCTTAGCCCCCAACATGTACCATGTACTCAAGTCATCAGGGGCCTCTTACAGGCAAATGCACATAGAGTTGACCTCTCGCAGCTGTTAAACTCTGCCTGGAGGTTTTTATTTTATTTTATGTAATCTCTCCAAGTCCTTCGTACATTGCATTAGATTTACATGAACAGCTTCAGCCAATGAGCCGTAACAAGACAGAAGAACATCTCAGATATGTTACCTCAAGACCCTTTTTCTACAAAGTACAATTCATTCTGAACAGATAATTGAATGATGCTGACATGTTTGTTACTGTATACTTTCTATTCAGCTCTTGCCTTGGATACTGTGTATACAATAAGTACGTTATACGCAATAGTCATCTGATACTTGTTTATATTGACAAATGTGATGTTTCAGACGGCAGTATTGTTCAATTAAGGACACTTAATACGTATAGGTGACTTATACGCAAATACGGTGTTAGCTTTCACTGCTATGCTGATGACACCCAACTCTACATGCCCGTAAAGCTGACCAACACGTCGGATTGTAGTCAGCTGGAGGCGTGTCTTAATGAAATTAAACAATGGATGTCTACTAACTTTTTGCAACTCAACGGCAAGAAAACGGAAATGCTGATTATCGGTCCTGCTAGACACCGACCTCTATTTAATAATACCACCTTAACATTTGACAACCAAACTATTA
The DNA here is from genome assembly GCF_033978795.1 of Nerophis ophidion. Taxonomy (NCBI): domain Eukaryota; kingdom Metazoa; phylum Chordata; class Actinopteri; order Syngnathiformes; family Syngnathidae; genus Nerophis; species Nerophis ophidion. The sequence continues at coordinate 1,324,589 of NC_084622.1, forward strand.
CACAAGGTGACTCGGTGAAGAATCTGGCTATTATTTTTGACCCAGCTCTCTCGTACTATCGCTAAAATTTGATTCATTTTATCCACTAGCGACACTGAGATCATTATTCATGCGTTCGTTACGTCTCGTATCCATTACTGTAACCTATTATTTTGGGGTCTCCCCATGTCTAGCATTAAAGGATTACAGTTGGTACAAAATACGGCTGCTAGACTTTTGACAAGAGGAAGAAAGTTTGATCATATTAGGGCTATACTGTATATACCTTTATATACATATATACATACATATATACCTATACTGTATATACCTTTATATACATACATATATACCTATACTGTATATACCTTTATATACATATATACATACATATATACCTATACTGTATGTACCTTTATATACATATATCCATACATATATACCTATACTGTATATACCTTTATATACATATATACATACATATATACCTATACTGTATATACCTTTATATACATATATACATACATATATACCTATACTGTATATACCTTTATATACATATATACATATGTATATACCTATACTGTATATACCTTTATATACATATATACATACATATATACCTATACTGTATATACCTTTATATACATATATACATACATATATACCTATACTGTATATACCTTTATATACATATATACATACATATATACCTATACTGGCTCACCTGCACTGGCTTCCTGTGCACTTAAGATGTGACTTTAAGGTTTTACTACTTACGTATAAAATACTACATGGTTTAACTCCGGTCTATTTTGCCGATTGTATTGTACCATATGTCCCAGCAAGAAATCTGCTTTCAAAGAACTCCGGCTTATTACTGATTCCCAGAGCTTCACAGATCAAAATGTTTTCATAGCTCACCAAATTAGTATATAAACATTTGATAAGATTTTTGAGAGCCATGTGTAATGTTCTATATTTTCAATGGAAAATATACAATTTTGGTGTTGTTTACTTGAGTCATATTGCAGTCTACACTTATCTCTTATGTGTGACTGCCATCTACTGGTCACATTTATAATTTCACCATGTACCAAATACAAACCCCGTTTCCATATGAGTTGGGAAATTGTGTTAGATGTAAATATAAACAGAATACAATGATTTGCAAATCCTTTTCAACCCATATTCAGTTGAATGTGATACAAAGACAACATATTTGATGTTCAAACTGATAAACTTTATTTTTTGTTGTTGCAAATAATCAACTTTACAATTTGATGCCAGCAACACATGACAAAAAGTTGGGAAAGGTGGCAATAAATACTGATGAAGTTGAGGAATGCTCATCAAACACTTATTTGTAACATCCCACAGGTGTGCAGGCTAATTGGGAACAGGTGGGTGCCATGATTGGGTATAAAAGCAGCTTCCATGAAATGCTAAATAATTCACAAACAAGGATGGGGTGAGGGTCACCAATTTGTAAGCAAATTGTCTAACAGTTTTAGAACAACATTTCTCAACGAGCTATTGCAAGGAATTTAGGGATTTTACCATCTACGGTCCGTAAAATCATCAAAAGGTTCAGAGAATCTGGAGAAACCGCTGCACGTAAGCGATGATATTACGGACCGTTGATCCCTCAGGCGGTACTGCATCAAAAAACAGACATCAGTGCATAAAGGATATCACCACAAGGGCTCAGGAACACTTCATAAAACCACTGTCAATAGCTACAGTTGGTCGCTACATCTGTAAATGCAAGTTATAACTCTGCTTTGCAAAGCCAAACCCATTTATCAACAACACTAAGAGACGCCGCCGGCTTCGCTGGGCCCGAGCTCATCTAAGATGGACTGATGCAAAGTGGAAAAGTGTTCTGTGGTCTGACGAGTCCACATTTCAAATTGTATTTGGAAACTGTGGACGTGGTGTCCTCCAGAACAAAGAAGAAAATAACCATTTGATTTGTTATAGGCGCAAAGTTCAAAAGCCAGCATGTGTGATGGTATGGGGGTGTATTAGTGCCCAAGGCATGGGTAACTTACACATCTGTGAAGGCACCATTAATGCTGAATGGTCCATACAGGTTTTGGAGCAACATATGTTGTCATCCAAGCAACGTTATCATGGACGCCCCTGCTTATTTCAGCAAAACCATGCCAAGCCACGTGTTACAACAGCGTGGTTTCGTGGTAAAAGAATGCGGGTACTTTCCTGGCCCGCTTGCAGTCCAGACCTGGCTCCCATGGAAAATGTGTGGCACAATTTGAAGCGTAAAATAGGACAGCGGAGACCCCGGACTGTTGAAGGACTGAAGCTCTACATAAAACAAGAATGAGAAAGATTTCTACTTTTAAAGCTTCGCCAATTAGTTTCCTTAGTTCCCAAACGTTTATTGAGTGTTGTTAAAAGAAAAGGTGATGTAACACAGTGGTGAACATGCCCTTTCCCAACTACTTTGGCACGTGTTGCATCAATGAAATTCTAAGTTAAATATTACTTGCAAAAAACAATAAAGTGTATGAGTTTGAACATCAAATATCTTGTCTTTGCAGTGCATTCAACTGAATATGGGTTGAAAAGGATTTGCAAATCATTGTATTCCGTTTATATTGACATCTAACACAATTTCCCAACTCATATGGAAACGGGGTTTGTATTAGTAAATGTTTTGTAACTTTGTGGCTCATACCCGGGACTTTTAAACCACAAGAGTACACAATTTAGTGCTAGCCTGTAATATTTGTTTAGTTTACAACTTCCTTTACCGTTGTTGCCATATTGTTTACCGATGTTGCCATATTGTGTGTCCACTACTACGAGATCACACACACGGCACAAACAGTGAGCAAAACACACAAAAAAACAACATAAAACACGCAGTTGACTCACCTCTTGTCTCCATTCTGGGTCAATTGCACGATGCACCCACGTCTTTACAGGTGTTACACGCAAAAGTCGAGCTTTAAAGCAGCGTGTCAGGCTTGTTTACAACTTTTTCAGCTTGACTTGTGATTAGTGTGAGAAGAGTTTAGTCGACGCCCCGATGCTGCGTCACTAAACGGAGTAAATTAAAAAAAGGCTTTGCTTCCCTCCATTTCTCAACTGGGAGGAAACAAAAACAGAAAGCTTTGAGGTCGGTAGGCACAACCAAAATTATTTGATACATTAGAAGGCGCACTGATTTTAAGGATTTTAAGTGCGCCGTATGGTCCAAAAAATAAATGATTTAAAAAAATATGCTGCAGGCCGTCAAAACTGCAAAAGGACCTTGGGCCGCACTTTGGACACCCTGGCTTTATACAAATGTAATGTAAACAACTGACTTTGTAACAATTTGTTTTAGGAAGCAGCTGAGTGCTCCAAATCGCTCTGTGCACATTTTGCCACAGTGTTCCGAGAGCTCGCAGCTGGGAAGTGTTTGGGCAGAGTGATAGCTTCCAAAAGCAGCCTAATCAACACAGACCATCTGGAAAACAACTAGACTGTGCACTGTCCTCTGGACAGAGAGGCAAACAGGATAGAGAAACAAGGAAGGGTTGAAAGGGGAAGTAAAAACCTGATTGGTTGTCGCGTCATAATAGGACAGCTGGGCCCTGGTTTACCTAGGTGAACCAAATCAAATCAAACTTTGTTTGTATAGCACCTTTCATACATACAAAATGTAGCACAGAATGCTTTACACTAACCACTACAGGACTGTCTCAGAAAAACCAGGTGAGAAACCACTACAGTACTGTCTCAGAACACTAGAATATTGTGATTAAGTCCTTTATTTTCTGTAATGCAACTAAAAACATGAACATGTCATACATTCTGGATTCATAACACCTCAACTGAAATATTGCAAGCCTTTTGATTGATTGATTGATTGAAACTTTTATTAGAAGATTGCAACTTTCCGTACAATTGACCACTAAATAAGTTTTTCAACTTGTTTAAGTCGGGGTCCACATTAATCTACTCATGGTAAACCTTTTATCATTTTGATATTGCTGATTATGGCATACAGCTTAAGAAAACTCAAAAACCCTATCTTAAAATTAGAATATTTCCTCAGATCAAGTAAAAACAAAATATTTATAACAGCAAAACAAAATCAAACGTTTGAAAATATCATTTAAGGCACTCAGTACTTGGTTGGGAACCTTTTTGCACAGATTACTGCATCAATGCGGCGTGGCATGGAGGCAATCAGCGTGTGGCATGGCTGAGGTGTTATGGATGCCCAGGATGCTTCAATAGCGGCCTTTAGCTCATTTGCATTATTGGGTCTGGTGTCTTTCAGCTTCTTCTTCACAATACCCCACAAATTCTCTATGTGGTTCAGGTCATGGCAGTTGGCAGGCCAATCGAAGACAGTAAAATGCCTTGGTCAGTACACAAGAAATCATCATCTCCATGGAGCTTTTCAACAGATGAAAGCATCTGTTTCTTAATGAAATTAAACAATGGATGTCCGCTAACTTTTTGCAACTCAACGCCAAAAAAACGGAAATGCTGATTATCGGTCCTGCTAGACACCGACCTCTATTTAATAATACAACTCTAACATTTGACAACCAAACAATTAAACAAGGCAACACGGTAAAGAATCTGGGTATTATATTCGACCCAACTCTCTCCTTTGAGGCACACATTAAAAGCGTTACTAAAACGGCCTTCTTTCATCTCCGTAATATCGCTAAAATTCGCTCCATTCTGTCCACTAAAGACGCTGAGATCATTATCCATGCGTTTGTTACGTCTCGCCTCGACTACTGTAACGTATTATTTTGGGGTCTCCCCATGTCTAGCATTAAAAGATTACAGTTGGAACAAAATGCGGCTGCTAGACTTTTGACAAGAACAAGAAAGTTTGATCACATTACGCCTGTACTGTATATACCTTTATATACATATATACATACATATATACCTATACTGTATATACCTTTATATACATACATACATACCTATACTGTATATACCTTTATATACATATATACATACATATATACCTATACTGTATATACCTTTATATACATATATACATACATATATACCTATACTGGCTCACCTGCACTGGCTTCCTGTGCACTTAAGATGTGACTTTAAGGTTTTACTACTTACGTATAAAATACTACATGGTCTAGCTCCATCCTATCTTGCCGATTGTATTGTACCATATGTCCCGGCAAGAAATCTGTCTTCAAAGGACTCCGGCTTATTAGTGATTCCTAGAGCCCAAAAAAAGTCTGCGGGCTATAGAGCGTTTTCATTTCGGGCTCCAGTACTCTGGAATGCCCTCCCGGTAAAAGTTCGAGATGCCACCTCAGTAGAAGCATTTAAGTCTCACCTTAAAACTCATTTGTATACTCTAGCCTTTAAATAGACTCCCTTTTTAGACCAGTTGATCTGCCGTTTCTTTTCTTTTTCTCCTATGTCCCACTCTCCCTTATGGAGGGGGTCTGGTCCGATCCGGTGGCCATGTACTGCTTGCCTGTGTATCGGCTGGGGACATCTCTGCGCTGCTGATCCGCCTCCGCTTGGGATGGTTTCCTGCTGGCTCCGCTGTGAACGGGACTCTCGCTTCTGTGTTGGATCCGCTTTGGACTGGACTCTCGCGACTGTGTTGGATCCATTATGGATTGAACTTTCACAGTATCATGTTAGACCCGCTCGACATCCATTGCTTTCCTCCTCTCCAAGGTTCTCATAGTCATCATTGTCACCGACGTCCCACTGGGTGTGAGTTTTCCTTGCCCTCATGTGGGCCTACCGAGGATGTCGTAGTGGTTTGTGCAGCCCTTTGAGACACTAGTGATTTAGGGCCATATAAGTAAACATTGATTGATTGATTGATGTAGCGCTCTAAAATCTCTTGGTACACAGCTGCATTGACTCTGGACTTGATGAAACACAGTGGACCAACACCAGCAGCTGACATGGCTCCCAAAACCATTGCTGACTGTGGGAACTTCACACTGGATTTCAAGCAACTTGGACTTTTGCTCCTCTCCAGCCTTCCTCCAGACTCTAGCGCCTTGACTTCCAAATGAAAGTGTGATATTACGGATATCAGCAATATTAAAATAAAAGGCTTGCTCCTGAAAGAGTGGCAGCACATCACAGTAGCTCCTTTGAATTCCTTCTTTTTACTTTATTTTTGGTATTATTCTCAATTTTTCTTGCTTTTTTCTATCTCTTACCTTTTCCATAAACCACTAATTATGGTTCTTGGGCGCTTTTGTGTGTTTTTGTCACCTTTCTTTTTCTTTTTGTGCCGTTTTGTGTCTGGCTTTGATCAACAGAGGCAGGCCTTTTGTTTACACACACGAGGAGCTGTTATGGGGAACTCGGCTGGACCTTCCCGCGGAACTACGGAAAAAGCGCAGGGGACGACGTGCCGGCATAAAGATGAGGGAGCGGAGAAGGAAATTTAAACCTGCTATTCCCTTTGTCCTTATGGGGAACGTGCGGTCTTTGACGAATAAAATGGATGAATTGTCCGGGCTCGTCCGAACTCAAAAGGAGTACGGCGTGTGCAGCATCGTGTGCTTTACGGAGACTTGGCTACACACGGACTTCCCGAACCACATCGGAGTGTCTGTCCGTCCTTCTGCTGACGAAGCTGTTGCTTGTGACACCATTCATGCCGCTGTTGCTAAGCAACAGACCAAACATCCCGATGCCCTCATTCTCATTTCGGGTGACTTTAATCATGTTTCTTTGGACTCTATTTCACCCACTTTCCATCAATATGTGCACTGTGCAACACGGGAAAGTAAAACTCTGGACCTACTGTATGCTAATTCAAAAGATGCATACAGAGCCACTGCCCTGCCCCCCCTGGAACGGTCTGATCACAATCTGGTGCTTTTAACACCTCATTATGTTCCTGCTGTGAGGAGGCAGCCCATCTCAACAAAATAAGTGCAGAGGAGGAACCAAGAGGCCATGCATTGCCTTGCAGGACTGGGAAGTACTCACGGGACAGATATTGACAGCATCACAGATTACATAAACTTCTGTGAGGACTCCATCATCCCTACAAAAACTGTCCATTGTTACCCAAATAACAAGCCCAGCTAAAGGTGCTGCTGAATAAAAAGAAGCTAGCCTTCAGATGCGGTGACCGGGACGAGTTGAGGAGGATACAGTGGCATCCTAAAGTCCAGCTGCAAGAAGGGAAAGATGCCTTCAGGAGGAAGCTAGAGGCTAAACTCCAGCAGAACAACACTTGTGATGTGTGGAAAGGCATGAAAGCCATCACAGGCTTCAACAACAAAGCCAAACTGCTGGATAGGGGTGTGGACAGAGCCATTAAGCTGAATTTGTTCAATAGATTTAGCAATGCACACCCCACTACTCCTGTCCTCACACTTCCTCTGAACATCTCTACACAAACTCTACTCTACCTGCCTCCTGGGGATGCTTAGGTCCTTTAATGCAGGGGTGCCCATTACGTCGATCGCGAGCTACCAGTCGACCGCGGGGGGTGTGTCAGTCGATCTCCAGCCAGGCTTTTAAAAAAAATAGACCAAAAAATGAGTGATCATCAATCTTCACCAAGTCGTCACTTAAATGACATTCACGGTACCGGAGGGTCTTGTGAGATGACGCTGGCTGCTGCAAGATCATTATTATGAAAATATGACCGAGAGGAAGGCCAGAAACACTTTTTATTTCAACAGACTCTCGCGCCGTACCTTCCGTCAAAACTCTAAAGGCCGACTGCACATTTCCTATCTTCACAATAAAAGCCCTGCTTCATGCTGCCTGCGCTAACTAAATACAGAGTTTCGGAAAACTGGCGTGCACAAGCGATCCCTCAGAAAGCTGGCGTGCACATCACTTGTGCACGCCAGCTTTCCGAGACTCTTATTTTGTTAGCACAGGAAGTATAAAGCAGGGCTTTTATTGTGAAGATAGGAAATGTGCAGTCGGCCTTTAGAGTTTTGACGGAAGGGACGGCGTGAAAGTCTGTTGAAATAAAAAGTGTTTCTCGCCTTCCTCTCTGTCATTTTTTCATAATAATGAACTGGCAGCAGCCAGCGTCATCCCACAAGACCCTCGGGTGCCGTGAATGTCAATCAAACAAGCTACGGAATTTGCCGCCAATGTTTTTCTTGTAAAGTGTATGGAAGCTGGATGAATTAGATGCCAAAAACCAACCACTTTCATGTGGTATTGTACAGAAAGGACAACTTTTTTTCTCCTCCATTTGAAAATGTGGGCGTTTTCATCATTACTGTCTGATTCCAATCAATGCAAGTCATCAGAGTCAGGTAATACACCAACTTATATTCTTGTCTTTGTGAAAGAAAGACATCTATATGTGTTACACATGCTTGTATTATCATTAAACACATTTAACTTGTTTACAAAAATGTCTCTTTCATAAATAAATAAATATAAATGATGTATACAAATGAGGTAGATCCCCTCGAGTTGGTCAATTGAAAAGTAGCTCGCCTGCAGAAAAAGTGTGGGCACCCCTGATTTAATGTGTGCAGCAAGCTGTTGGAGATCTTTTTTCAGTCTGTTGTGGCCAGTGCCCTGCACTTTGCAGTGGTTTGTTGGGGGAGCAGCACCAGCAAAAGGGACTCAAACCGGATTGATAAACTGATCCGGAAAGCCGGCCAAACTATTGGCTCGCAGTTGGAGGCGTTTGTGTCGGTGAGGGACAGGAGGAGGACACTGGACAAACTGCTGGCCATCATGGACTATCCTGCCCACCCACTCCAGCAGACAATTTAGGGACAGCGGAGTTCATACTCCAACGGGCTCCTTCGGCTTCCTTCCCGCACTGTGAGATTCAACAACTCCTTCATTCCGCACTCCATCCAGCTGTATCATCACCCCCCATACAGCAATAGATAATATCAGTCTATTACCTGACACTTTTTATGTCAGCTACTTCTCTTATTTTTTAATCTCTTTGTTTTTAATGTCTATTTTCTGCTGGATTTACTCTATTTGATGTTGCGGCTGCCACATATACTGTAATTATGTACATGGTAATTGGTATATATTGTATATATGTTACAGACATAACATATCTGTATACTGTACACATATTAATTACCGGTATATATTGTATATATTCGCATATATATATATATACTGATTTCCACCCAGACAACAATATTGGGGGCGTTTCTTAAAGGCATTACCTTTGCGTGCCGGCCCAATCACATAATGTCTACAGCTTTTCACACACACAAGTGAATGCAATTCATACTTGGTCAACAGCCATACAGGTCACACTGAGAGTGGCCGTATAAACAACTTTAACACTGTTACAAATATGCGCCACACTGTGAACCCACACCAAACAAGAATGACAAACACATTTCAGGAGAACATCCGCGCCGTAACACAACATGAACAGACCAGAACAAATAATCAGAACCCCTTGCAGCAGTAACTCTTCCGGGACGCTACAATATACACCCCCCAACCCCGCCCATCTCAACTTCTTCATGCTCTCTCGGGGAGAGCCTGTCCCAAATTCCAAGCTGCTGTTTTGAGGCATGTTAATAAAAAATACTGCACTTTGTGACTTCAATAATAAATATGACAGTGCCATGTTGGCATTTTTTTCCATAACTTGAGTTGATTTATTTTGGAAAACCTTGTTACATAGTTTAATGCATCCAGCGGGGCATCACAACAAAATGAGGCATAATAATGTGTTAATTCCACCATTGTATATATTGGTATCGGTTGATATCGGAATCGGTAACTAAGAGTTGGACAATATCGGGATATCGGCAAAAAAGTCATTATCAGACATCTGTAGTTTTTATGATCGGTAAGCACAACCAGAATTATTGGGTACATTAGGTGCACCGGGTTATAAGGCGTACTGTCGATTGTTGAGAAAATGAAAGGATTTTAAGTGCGCCATATAGTCCGAAAAATACGATATTTAAAATAAAATAAAAAGTATATTAATCAAAAAGGTAAAAAGGTTTATGGTTTAAGTTTATTTCAAATATGCATACAATTCCAGCATGATGCATCACAATTTCCAGTTTTTCTTTTCAACATGTTCGCAAAGGAGTAGGAAGAAGCAAAGCCTATTTAATCTTACCCTACTTCCACTTCTTAGCAATTGCTAACACTTTTGTTTACTTCATGTTTACTCCAAAAAATGTAAAATGTTAAACAAATTAACAATAAATAGATAATAAATAGTGAAGTAAGTTGTATTTTATATTGATAAGATTATGAAGTTCAAAATGCTTACCATAATTATTTGTATTTGTACTTACTAAACACTGAGTTTTAACAGTTTCTTAAACTAGATCATATTTACATGCATTGTTTAAATTATTTACTTATTCCAGTGGTTCTCAACCTTTTTTCAGTGATGTACCCCCTGGTAACATTTTTGGAATTCAAGTACCCCCTAATCAGAGCAAAGCCTTTTTGGTTGAAAAAAAGAGATAAAGAAGTAAAAAACAGCACTATGTCATCACTTTATGATTTATTAAATTGTATAACAGTGCAAAATATTGCTCATTTGTAGTGGTCTTTCTTCAACTATTTGGAAAAAAAGATAAAATTTACTAAAAACTTATTGAAAATTAAACAAGTGATTCAATGATAAATGCAGATTTCTCCACATAGAAGTAATCATCAACTTAAAGAGCCCTCTTTGGGGATTGTAATAGAGATCCATCTGGATTCATCAACTTACTTCTAAACATTTCTTCACAAAAAAATAAATCTTTAACATCAATATTTATGGAACATGTCCACAAATAAATCTAGCTGTCAACACTGAATATTGCATTGTTGCCCCCACGGGTACACGTACCCTCATTTGAGAACCACTGACTTATTCCATTCCATAGGTTACGAGGCACCAAGCAGTGTGGGTGGGAAGCGTTTCCACAGACGGGGAAGGAGATTTTCACAACAAAGTTCTAAAGCTTAGTGATGTATCAGATATATCAGATTGTAGGTGTGTTTATTTTGTACCCTTCGTGTTCATATTTCACTGTTTGTTGCATTTTTGTAGCGTTTCACTTGATAGTAAATTATCAATCAATCAATCATCAATCAATGTTTATTTATATAGCCCCAAATCACAAATGTCTCAAAGGACTGCACAAATCATTACGACTACAACATCCTCGGAAGAACCCACAAAAGGGCAAGGAAAACTCACACCCAGTGGGCAGGGAGAATTCACATTCAGTGGGACGCCAGTGACAATGCTGACTATGAGAAACCTTGGAGAGGACCTCAGATGTGGGCAACCCCCCCCCTCTAGGGGACCGAAAGCAATGGATGTCGAGCGGGTCTAACATGATACTGTGAAAGTTCAATCCATAGTGGCTCCAAGACAGCAGTGAGAGTCCCGTCCACAGGAAACCATCTCAAGCGGATCAGCAGCGTAGAGATGTCCCCAACCGATACAGGTGAGCGGTCCATCCTGGGTCCCGACGAGCGGTCCATCCTGGGTCTCGACTCTGGACAGTCAGTACTTCATCCATGGTCATCGGACCGGACCCCCTCCACAAGGGAGGGGGGGACATAGGAGAAAGAAAAGAAGCGGCAGATCAACTGGTCTAAAAAGGAGGTCTATTTAAAGGCTAATTTAAAGACCAATTATGTTGATCGAAAGGGGTGCGACATATGTTGTCAATATCCAGTGTCTTATTCTATGAACGATAATAGAAAAATGTAAAATTCCATTTCGATTCTTAAGGCGGTTTGTCATAACGTTTTTAGCATTCAATCATTATTGTGAGGTTTTGTATTAGTGTTCCTAGAAATAGATGTACCGGCCCCCACACACATTTTCTTCTCTAAATGTGGCCCTCAAGTCAAAATAATTGCCCAGGTCTGCCTAAGACCATTGAGGTATTTATAAACCAGTAAAAAAAAAATCTTCAAATTGATTCTGGAACAGACAGTTCCAGTCAGTACAGTAATTTTAAAACCAGCATAAAATGAAAAGGCAGATGATTCGACCTTACATGAACATGCAGATAGAAGTGTTTTCTACCAATGAACGGAAATAGCAGCGAGCTATGTAGGTGTTTAAAATATTTGACAGCCGAGGAGAGTCAACAAGTGCCAGAACACTGAAGCCTAACGCACACACATTTTATGATCAACTCCTGCAAACATGGATTACCGCTCCACTTCCCACCCACTAAACCAGAAAAAAATGCTATATAAAGATAGCGTACAGCATTATTTTCTGGGACTTTGCAGCAAAATGACTTTTTAGGATTGGCATTAATTGCAGATCAGCTTCTTTCTTGACAAATGCTAATTTCTCCCTGATGGATGTGGAAATATTAGGCTCCCTATGATTTCTGGCATTAGAAGGATCACAAACAGGATCTGCCAACCTACTCAGCGGCCAGAGCAGGGGTGTCCATACTTTTTCCACAGAGGGCCGCACACGGAAACATTTAAGCATGCGAGGCCATTTTGACATTTTTCATTTTCAAACTATAACAAAATATATGGATTTTTGTTTTTAATCCTTAGGGCTCCTGGGGAGCATAGAGGGTCTCAGTCACTAAAATGTTAAAAATAAGTTAAATTATTATTATTTTTTTATGTAACGCTTACAGTAAATCTCTATATCAACTTGAGGTTGATATAAAGTAAAACAAATAAGGTTTTATGCCTTTTCTGTCAAAGACAGCTTTGCTTTTATAGTAAAACTGAAATAAGCAGTATTTAGATAGATAGATAGTACTTTATTGATTCCTTCAGGAGAGTTCCTTTATTTTGCAATTAAAGCCCTTAAAGATCAATAATGCAGGACACCATTGATTTGAATTATTTAATATTTCTGAGTAATCACACTGAAAAGTTAAATAAAATCCTACTAAATATATTTGACATCTGAAAGGTTCCCCACTCAAAGTGATGCATTTTTTTTAGTTCATTTTTTTACTTTTAACACTTAAATTTCAAGATCAACTTCCGATATATCTGTCGATTTAAAGTTTGAACTATTATTTTGTTTGTTTTATGTTCTTTTGTCAAAACTTGCATGTTTTTACATGTTGACCACACAACATAGGCAATATTTTTTCTACATAAAACATTTTAAAGTGATAATTTTTAAATAATAATTCATTATAACATAGATTTTTTGGTCCTTTTTTTTTTTTTGGAGCAACGGAAAAAAAAAGAAACAAAAAAAATGCCTGCATGCATGGCAGCTTTCTGTCAACATTGCCACTTTTTCTCATTAGATTTCACCTCATTCCACTTTTTTAAATGTTTTTATTTTTATTTTGCAATACTATCAATTTTGCAATTTTTGCAGAATGTGTGGCGGGCTGGTAAACGATTAAATGCGGGCTGAAAATGGCCCCTCGGCCACCCTTTCGACACCCTTAGGTTAGAGTGTCCGCCCTGAGATCGATAGGTTGTGAGTTCAAAACCTTGGCCAAGTCATACCAAAGACTATAAAAATGGGAGCCATTACCTCCCTGCTTGGCACTCAGCATCAAGGGTTGGAATTGATGGTTAAATCACCAAAAAGGTTTCCCGGGCGCGGCACTGCTGCTGCTCACAGCTCCCCTCACTTCCCAGGGGGTGAATAAGGAGATGGGTCGAATGCAGAGGACACATTTCACCACGCCTAGAGTGTGTGTGACAATCATTGGTACTTTAACTTTAACTTAACCGTAAAAACAGAATTTATTGTTAGACATGAAATATCATGGAAATTGACATAATGTGAGTGACATGCTGTCGTTGTTTGCGTTTCTCAACTAGGCCTTCAGTGACGTCCGACTTAGTCACAAGGACACGGCTAGAGATACTACACAAAAAAACACAAACTACTCATTCTTGCCAATCCTCCCGAATTTCAGTGCCCCTCCCAAAAATCTCCCGGGGAAACCATTCTCCCAAATTTGTCCCGGTTTCCACCTGGACAACTATATTAGGGGCGTGGGCACTACCTTGAGCGTCACATCTGCTTTTCCTCCATACAAAGAGTGTGCCGGCCCAGCCACATAATATGTGCGACTTCCACACACACAAAGGTGAATGCAAGGCATACTTGGTCAACAGCCATACAGGTCACACTGAGGGTGGCCGTAGAAACAACTTTAACACTGTTGCAAATATGCGCCGCACTATGAACCCACGCCAAACAAGAATGACAAACACGTTGGGGAGAACATCCGCACCGTAACACAACATGAACACAACAAATACCCAGAACCCCTTGCAGCACTAAGTCAAAACCCATCTCCCGAATTCGCAGGTCTCAAGGTTGGCAAGTATGACACAACTGCACATTGAATCCCCTCAACAGTGTATAAAACGATCTATTTTTCGGGGCATTTAACATTTAATAAACCATCCATCCAGGCAGCACGGTGGAAAGGGGTTAGTGCGTCTGCCTCACAATACGAAGGTCCTGAGTAGTCCTGGGTTCAATCACACACACAAATGTGAGACAAATGAATACTTGGTCAACAGCCATACAGGTCACACTGAGGGTGGCCGTATAAACAACTTTAACACTGTTGCAAATATGCGCCGCACTATGAACCCACGCCAAACAAGAATGACAAACACGTTGGGGAGAACATCCGCACCGTAACACAACATAAACACAACAAATACCCAGAACCCCTTGCAGCACTAAGTCTTCCGGGACGCTACAATATACACCCCCGCTACCACCAAACTCTACCCAACTAACCCCACCCACCTCAAACAACCCCACCACCCATCTCCCGAATTCGCAGGTCTCAAGGTTGGCAAGTATGACACAACTGCACATTGAATCCCCTCAACAGTGTATAAAACGATCTATTTTTCGGGGCATTTAACATTTAATAAACCATCCATCCAGGCAGCACGGTGGAAAGGGGTTAGTGCGTCTGCCTCACAATACGAAGGTCCTGAGTAGTCCTGGGTTCAATCACACACACAAATGTGAGACAAATGAATACTTGGTCAACAGCCATACAGGTCACACTGAGGGTGGCCGTATAAACAACTTTAACACTGTTGCAAATATCCGCCGCACTATGAACCCACGCCAAACAAGAATGACAAACACGTTGGGGAGAACATCCGCACCGTAACACAACATGAACACAACAAATACCCAGAACCCCTTGCAGCACTAAGTCTTCCGGGACGCTACAATATACACCCCCGCTACCACCAAACTCTACCCAACTAACCCCACCCACCTCAAACAACCCCACCACCCATCTCCCGAATTCGCAGGTCTCAAGGTTGGCAAGTATGACACAACTGCACATTGAATCCCCTCAACAGTGTATAAAACGATCTATTTTTCGGGGCATTTAACATTTAATAAACCATCCATCCAGGCAGCACGGTGGTAAGGGGTTAGTGCGTCTGCCTCACAATACGAAGGTCCTGAGTAGTCCTGGGTTCAATCACACACACAAATGTGAGACAAATGAATACTTGGTCAACAGCCATACAGGTCACACTGAGGGTGGCCGTATAGACAACTTTAACACTGTTAGAAATATGCGCCGAAGGTCCTGAGTAGTCCTGGGTTCAATCCCAGGCTTGGGATCTTTCTGTGTGGAGTTTGCATGTTCTCCCCGTGACTGCGTGGGTTCCCTCCGGGTAATCCGGCTTCCTCCCACTTCTAAAGACATGCACCTGGGGATAGGCCCCTCCCACCTCCAAAGACATGCACCTGGTGTTAGGCCCCTCCCACCTCCAAAGACATGCACCTGGGGATAGGCCCCTCCCACCTCCAAAGACATGCACCTGGGGATAGGCCCCTCCCACCTCCAAAGACATGCACCTGGGGATAGGCCCCTCCCACCTCCAAAGACATACACCTGGGGATAGGCCCCTCCCACCTCCAAAGACATGCACCTGGGGATAGGTTGATTGGCAACACTAAATGGTCCCTAGTGTGTGAATGTTTATCTGTATTGGCCCTGCGATGAGGTGGCGACTTGTCCAAGGTGTACCCCGCGGTAGAAAATGGATGGCTGGAAACCATCCGTCCATCCATCCGTCTTCTTCTGCTTATCCGAGGTCGGGTCGCAGGGGCAGCAGCCTAAGCAGAGAAGCCCAAACTTCCGTCTCCCCAGCCACTTCGTCCAGCTCCTCCCGAGAGATCCCAAGGCGTTCCCTAGCCAGCCGGGAGACATAGTCTTCCCAACGTGTCCTGGGTCTTCCCCGTGGCCTCCTGCCGGTCGGACCCGAAACATTACGTTTCTTTCCACCCACATTTAATGCGAAAAAAACACTTACCAATCGAGGGATTTAAGTTGCTCCAGTGTCACAAGATGCGAAAGTCCTGATCGTTTGGTCCGCACATTTTACCGGCGATGCTAACGCAGCTATTCGGCCATGCTATGGCTATGAATAGCGTCAATAGCTATTCGCTCAATAGCTTCAGTTTCTTCTTCAACACTTTCATACTCCAACCATCTGTTTCAATACATGCGTAATCTGTTGAATCGCTTAAGTCGCTGAAATCAGAGTCTGAATCCGAGCTAATGTCGCTATATCTTGCTGTGGTATTCCCATTGTTTGTTTACATTGGCAGCACTGTGTGACGTCACAGGGAAATGGCCAGTGTCTTCGCAGAGAGCGAAAATAAGGCACTTTAAAGCTTTTTTGTAGGGATATTCCAGGACCGGTAAAATTTTGAGAAAAACGTCAAAAAATACAACAAGCCCCTGGGAACTGATTTTTATTGTTTTTAACCCTTTTGAAATTGTGATAATGTTCCTCTTTAACAATGAAACACTCAACTGCCCCCCCCCCCCCCCCCCAAATTAAACAATGTGAAAACAGCCACTTGACAATCCACACACCTGCAACATATCTTATCTACAGGTGTTGTTGTGGACACCAACACCAGTGCCATGTATATACATACATATATACCTATACTGTATATACCTTTATATACATATATACATACATATATACCTATACTGTATATACCTTTATATACATATATACATACATATATACCTATACTGTATATACCTTTATATACATATATACCTATACTGTATATACCTTTATATACATACATATATACCTATACTGTATATACCTTTATATACATATATACATACATATATACCTATACTGTATATACCTTTATATACATATATACATACATATATACCTATACTGTATATACCTTTATATACATATATACATACATATATACCTATACTGTATATACCTTTATATACATATATACCTATACTGTATATACCTTTATATACATACATATATACCTATACTGTATATACCTTTATATACATATATATATACCTATACTGTATATACCTTTATATACATACATATATACCTATACTGTATATACCTTTATATACATATATATATACCTATACTGTATATACCTTTATATACATACATATATACCTATACTGGCTCACCTGCACTGGCTTCCTGAGCACTTAAGATGTGACTTTAAGGTTTTACTACTTATGTATAAAATACTACACGGTCTAGCTCCATCCTATCTTGCCGATTGTATTGTACCATATGTCCCGGCGTCTTCAACATTGTCATTGGGAGGTTAACAATAACTTGACAGCTTGTAATACTTCTAATACTAAAACATTTAAGTGCAGCTGAGTGTCTGGGGAAATAACCGCGACTACCAGTAGGTGTATTCTTTGTACATAGAGAAAAGCTCATGTAGAAAAACTTCTGAGCCACTCTTTTTTTATTAAAACCCAGACTTGTCCAACTATCGATGTCGTCTCCCCTCAAAATCATTGCTACTGTCAAGAGGACTGGAGAACAGCATCCCACTTCTGGCCTTCACAATAAGAGTGCTGCCTATGACTTCCAGTCTGACTGTGACTGTGAATGTGGACGCTTTGAATTAAAACCCATCCATCCATCCATCAATTTCCTACCGCTTGTCCCTTTTGGGGTCGCGGGTGGTCGCTGGAGCCTATCTCAGCTGCATTCGGGTGGAAGGCGGCGTACACCCTGGACAAGTCGCCACCTCATCGCAGGGCCAACACAGATAGACAGACAACATTCACACACTAGGGACCATTTAGTGTTGCCAATCAACCTATCCTCAGGTGAATGTCTTTGGAGGTGGGAGGGGCCTATCCCCAGGTGCATGTCTTTGGAGGTGGGAGGGGCCTATCCCCAGGTGCATGTCTTTGGAGGTGGGAGGGGCCTATCCCCAGGTGCATGTCTTTGGAGGTGGGAGGAAGCTGGAGTACCTGGAGGGTACAAAATGCGGCTGCTAGACTTTTGACAAGAACAAGAAAGTTTGATCACATTACGCCTATACTGTATATACCTTTATATACATATATACATACATATATACCTATACTGTATATACCTTTATATGCATATATACATACATATATACCTATACTGTATATACCTTTATATACATATATACATACATATATACCTATACTGTATATACCTTTATATACATATATACATACATATATACCTATACTGTATATACCTTTATATGCATATATACATACATATATACCTATACTGTATATACCTTTATATACATATATACATACATATATACCTATACTGTATATACCTTTATATGCATATATACATACATATATACCTATACTGTATATACCTTTATATACATATATACATACATATATACCTATACTGGCTCACCTGCACTGGCTTCCTGTGCACTTAAGATGTGACTTTAAGGTTTTACTACTTACGTATAAAATACTACACGGTCTAGCTCCATCCTATCTTGCCGATTGTATTGTACCATATGTCCCGGCAAGAAATCTGCGTTCAAAAGACTCCGGTTTATTAGTGATTCCCAAAGCCCAAAAAAAGTCTGCGGGCTATAGAGCATTTTCCGTTCGGGCTCCAGTACTCTGGAATGTTCTAGCAGTAACAGTTCGAGATGCTACCTCAGTAGAAGCATTTAAGTCTCACCTTAAAACTCATTTGTAAACTCTAGTCTTTAAATAAACCTCCTTTTTAGACCAGTTGATCTGCCTTTTCTTTTCTTTTTCTCCTATGTCCCACTCTCCCTTGTGGAGGGGGTCCGGTCCGATCCAGTGGCCATGTACTGCTTGCCTGTGTATCGGCTGGGGACATCTCTGCGCTGCTGATCCGCCTCCGCTTGGGATGGTTTCCTGCTGGCTCCGCTGTGAACGGGACTCTCGCTGCTGTGTTGGATCCGCTTTGGACTGGACTCTTGCAACTGTGTTGGATCCATTATGGATTGAACTTTCACAGTATCATGTTAGACCCGCTCGACATCCATTGCTTTCCTCCTCTCCAAGGTTCTCATAGTCATCATTGTCACCGACGTCCCACCGGGTGTGAGTTTTCCTTGCCCTTATGTGGGCCTACCGAGGATGTCGTAGTGGTTTGTGTTGTGGTTTGTGCAGCCCTTTGAGACACTAGTGATTTAGGGCTATATAAGTAAACATTGATTGATTGATTGAACCCACGCAGTCACGGGGAGAACATGCAAACTCCACACAGAAAGATCCCAAGCCCGGGATTGAACACAGGAAAAATCAAGACTTTCGTATTGTGTGTATGAATTATATATGCACATTTGCTGTAAAACTCTACTGTACAGTACGTGTGTTTGGGTCCCTTTTTTTTCCAGGAACACTAATACCAAAAGTCACAATGTCCGACAGATTTCTAAAAACGTTAAGACAGACACCTCAAAAAAACGAATGGAATTTTACAGGTTTTTTCTTACAGAATCAGACATCTTAACTATGAACGAGAAAACATTGAATATTAACACCATATGAACGTTGCTCACCTTTTACTTCTCAGACCAGCTCCTCTGTAGACATATTTTACAATAAAAATGTAACAAACAGCAAAATATGACTGCAAAGGGTAATAAACACCTACAATATGATATATTATCACTTCTATGCATAACTTTGTTGTAAAAATCTGCTTCTGCATCTGTTTTGGACACACGCGTTTCAGGCTGGATGCTTTGAAAACAAACCCCGCCCACTTTGCTTTGTTCCTGGTCTGAGCTGCTGTGACGTAGATTACCGTAATATCTCGTTTAACACTCAAAAGCGCAGATTTCAAACATTAAACTTTCTATAGTTCAAGACATACAGTCATTTAAAAACTGCACTGCACATCATAATGATGACATTCATTACAGGTTTGATGTTAAAGGTAAAAAAAAATATATGTAGAACGTCCGGCGGGCCGGATTGAAGATCTTAATGGGCCGCACGTGGTCCGCGGGCCGTAGTCTGCCTAGGTCTACAGGAGAGTAACAGCAAGAGTACTATGACAGCAGATGTCCTTCGACTCAACATCAGCAAAGGGCAGCTCTCTGCAGATTACTACGGGGATTACTCAATGCTCTCTCAGCATTAAGTACAAGATAGCACAAATCTAAGAGGCTTTAAAACCAAAGAATTACTGTAGGCTAAAAGCTTCCTTTCCAAACCTAGGGGGATACTACTGTATTTTTAAATCAACTTTTGCAAAGTAGTAGGCACATGAACATTAATTCATACCGACTATTGTACACAGCAGGTGTGATACTATCTCCTGCCAGGTCAACAGCAATCAAACAATCAATCAAAGTTTACTTATGGAACCCTAAATCATCAGTGTCTCAAAGGGCTGCACAAGCCACAAGGACATCCTCGGCTCAAATCCCACATCAGGACAAGAAAAAAGTCAACCCAATGGGAAAACAATGAGAAATGGACGTCGAGTGGATCTAGCATAATATTGTTAGAGTCCAGTCCATAGTGGATCTAACATAATAGTGAGAGTCCAGTCCATAGTGGATCTAACATAATAGTGAGAGTCCAGTCCATAGTGAATCTAACATAATAGTGTGGGAGTCCAGTCCATAGTGGATCTAACATAATAGTGTGAAAGTCCAGTCCATAGTGGATCTAACATAATAGTGTGAGAGTCCAGTCCATAGTGGATCTAACATAATAGTGAGAGTCCAGTTCATAGTAGATCTAACATGATAGTGAAAGTCCAGTCCATAGTGGATCTAACATAATAGTGAGAGTCCAGTCCATAGTGGATCCAACATAATAGTGAGAGTCCAGTCCATAGTGGATCTAACATAATAGTGTGAGAGTCCAGTTCATAGTAGATCTAACATGATAGTGAAAGTCCAGTCCATAGTGGATCTAACATAATAGTGATAGTCCAGTCCATAGTGGATCAAACATAATAGTGAGAGTCCAGTCCATAGTGGATCTAACATAATAGTGTGAGAGTCCAGTCCATAGTGGATCTAACATAATAGTGAGAGTCCAGTTCATAGTAGATCTAACATGATAGTGAAGGTCCAGTCCATAGTGGATCTAACATAATAGTGAGAGTCCAGTTCATAGTAGATCTAACATAATAGTGAGAGTCCAGTCCATAGTGGATCTAACATAATAGTGAGAGTCCAGTCCATAGTGGATCTAACATAATAGTGTGAGAGTCCAGTCCATAGTGGATCTAACATAATAGTGAGAGTCCAGTCCATAGTGGATCTAACATAGTAGTGAGAGTCCAGTCCATAGTGAATCCAACATAATAGTGTGGGAGTCCAGTCCATAGTGGATCTAACATAATAGTGTGAGAGTCCAGTCCATAGTGGATCAAACATAATAGTGAGAGTCCAGTCCATAGTGGATCTAACATAATAGTGAGAGTCCAGTCCATAGTGGATCTAACATAATAGTGAGAGTCCAGTCCATAGTGGATCTAACATAATAGTGTGAGAGTCCAGTCCATAGTGGATCTAACATAATAGTGAGAGTCCAGTCCATAGTGGATCTAACATAATAGTGAGAGTCCAGTCCATAGTGAATCTAACATAATAGTGTGAGAGTCCAGTCCATAGTGGATCTAACATAATAAATGGGTTGTACTTGTATAGCGCTTTTCTACCTTCAAGGTACTCAAAGCGCTTTGACACTACTTCCACATTCACACACACATTCACACACTGATGGAGGGACCTGCCATGCAAGGCGCCAACTAGCACCCATCAGGAGCAAGGGTGAAGTGTCTTGCTCAGGACACAACGGACGTGACGAGGTTGGTTCTAGGTGGGATTTGAACCAGTGACCCTCGGGTTGCGCACGGCCACTCTCCCACTGCGCCACGCCGTAGTGAGAGTCCAGTCCATAGTGGATCTAACATAATAGTGAGAGTCCAGTCCATAGTGGATCTAACATAATAGTGAGAGTCCAGTCCATAGTGGATCTAACATAATAGTGTGAGAGTCCAGTCCATAGTGGATCTAACATAATAGTGAGAGTCCAGTCCATAGTGGATCTAACATAATAGTGAGAGTCCAGTCCATAGTGGATCTAACATAACAGTGAGAGTCCAGTCCATAGTGAATCTAACATAATAGTGTGGGAGTCCAGTCCATAGTGGATCTAACATAATAGTGTGAGAGTCCAGTCCATAGTGGATCTAACATAATAGTGAGAGTCCAGTCCATAGTGGATCTAACATAATAGTGAGAGTCCAGTCCATAGTGGATCTAACATAATAGTGAGAGTCCAGTCCATAGTGGATCTAACATAATAGTGAGAGTCCAGTCCATAGTGGATCTAACATAATAGTGAGAGTCCAGTCCATAGTGAATCTAACATAATAGTGTGGGAGTCCAGTCCATAGTGGATCTAACATAATAGTGTGAGAGTCCAGTCCATAGTGGATCTAACATAATAGTGAGAGTTCGGTCCATAGTGGATCCAACATGATAATGAGAGTCCAGTCCATAGTGGATCCAACATGATAATGAGAGTCCAGTCCATAGTGGATCCAACATGATAATGAGAGTCCAGTCCATAGTGGATCTAACATGATAATGAGAGTCCAGTCCATAGTGGATCTAACATGATAATGAGAGTCCAGTCCATATCACCACATCATTCTGTTCATAAATAATTGAAGGGACTGAACACGGACTTTAGAGGCAATAAAGTGTACTGTTAGGCCTTGAGTTGCAAAGTCCCCTCCATGCCCCAGCAGATACATTTTTCTTGATGGCGGACATGTTTTTTAAGCTCAAAATTTACAAAGCCCTTCGATTGATTGATACTTTTATTATTAGATTGCACAGTACAGTACATATTCCGTACAATTGACCACTAAATGGTAACACCCGAATACGTTTTTCAACTTGTTTAAGTCGGGGTCCACGTTAATCAATTCATGGTTGGTCGGGGTCCTTGTTTTGTAAAGTGCATTGATCTGTAGGGGTATCAAAAAAAAAAGATTTTTAGATTAATTAGATTCAGATTCTTATTAGAAATGATTCTTAATCAAATAAAAAAAAATGAAAAGGTTTTTTTTTTATATACTTTCCCCCCTAATCTGTCCTGTCCAGCCATTCATGCAGATCATATATTTGATGCCCAGATTGGCTGCACAGATTTAGTTTGGAAAAGAGAAGTGTTGAATACTTCTCTAGTTGCCTTATTTGTATTTGACTTGACTAAATGTTTCGGAAGTATTTTATGAAACAAAACCAGTTTTTGTTTTTTTAAGTAATATAAACAAGTATATATAAGTAATAGTGATTCCCAGAGCCCCGAAAAAGTCTGCGGACTATAGAGCCTTTTCTATTGGGGCTCCAGTACTCTGGAATGCCCTCCCGGTAACAGTTCGAGATGCAACCTCAGTAGAAGCATTCAAGTCCCAACTTAAAATTCATTTGTATACTCTAGAACTTTTACCGGGAGGGCATTCCAGAGTACTGGAGCCCGAAATGAGAAAGCTCTATAGCCTGCAGACTTTTTTTGGGCTTTGGGAATCTATATAAGCCGGAGTCCTTTGAAGGCAGATTTCTTGCCGGGACATATGGTACAATACAATCGGCAAGATAGGATGGAGCTAGACCGTGTAGTATTTTATACGTAAGTAGTAAAACCTTAAAGTCACATCTTAAGTGCACAGGAAGCCAGTGCAGGTGAGCCAGTATAGGTATATATGTATGTATATATGTATATAAAGGTATATACAGTATAGGTATATATGTATGTATATATGTATATAAAGGTATATACAGTATAGGTATATATGTATGTATATAAAGGTATATACAGTATAGGTATATATGTATGTATATATGTATATAAAGGTATATACAGTATAGGTATATATGTATGTATATAAAGGTATATACAGTATAGGTATATATGTATGTATATATGTATATAAAGGTATATACAGTATAGGTATATATGTATGTATATATGTATATAAAGGTATATACAGTATAGGTATATATGTATGTATATATGTATATAAAGGTGTATACAGTATAGGTATATATGTATGTATATAAATGTATGTATATATGTATATAAAGGTATATACAGTATAGGTATATATGTATGTATATATGTATATAAAGGTATATACAGTATAGGTATATATGTATGTATATATGTATATAAAGGTATATACAGTATAGGTATATATGTATGTATATATGTATATAAAGTATATACAGTATAGGTATATATGTATGTATATATGTATATAAAGTATATACAGTATAGGTATATATGTATGTATATATGTATATAAAGTATATACAGTATAGGTATATATGTATGTATATATGTATATAAAAGGTATATACAGTACAGGCGTAATATGATCAAACTTTCTTGTTCTTGTCAAAAGTCTAGCAGCCGCATTTTGTACCAACTGTAATCTTTTAATGCTAGACATGGGGAGACCCAAAAATAATACGTTACAGTAATCGAGACGAGACGTAACAAACGCATGGATAATGATCTCGGCGTCTTTAGTGGACAGAATGGAGCGAATTTTAGCGATATTACGGAGATGAAAGAAGGCCGTTTTAGTAACGCTTTTAATGTGTGCCTCAAAGGAGAGAGTTGGGTCGAAGATAATACCCAAATTCTTTACCGTCAAGGATTTTTAGGGACAAAATGGCCTTTATCAAGGCCAAAGGCAACTGCTGGCATCAGAAAACCTCTTCTAAAGTATGTTAACACACAGCAGAAAAACACTTTGTTTGGTTACAGTGCTGGCCAGATGGCAGATAGAAGAACCTTGACAACAACAAACTATTTCTCTGACTGAAAACAGTAGACACTGTCAACACAGAGACAATCTCATTGCTCTGTCTTTATTTTAGCATCAAGCATATTGTAGTTGACAGCATGTTCTACAACTTCATGTCTGGACTGCTTAACTGAATTCTTTAACTGCAGAAATATTGTTTATGCGGTCATTTCTTAGCATGTTTTATCGGTACTATTTATTTAGGAGGCTCCATTTGTCATGTAAATGTATTTCAATGTTCTGAACGGATGAGTCTATTCAAAATAACAACATAGTACAAATGATTGCTCCCGGGCGCCATTACACTGAAGGTTAACTGTGTAAATATTCTTGACTGAAGCTACAACATGTTTTGAGAAAACGGGGGATTCTATCACAGTGCAATTGAAATAAATACTTCTGCTTGGTCACATAACTATTTTGGAAAGTGGATCACTCCATCAAATGAGCTAGGGAGAGCTGTAAAATGTTCAGTCAGTATTTCATTTGAGCAACTTACTAAATGTTGAAAACAATTTGTTACGCGATTTAACGATTACAAGTACTCTTAGTCACCTATTTCTAGTGACTGAGTTCTAGGTGACACAAACAACAAGGACCGAGTCCCAAAACCATGTCTTAAACACGTGCTTGGTGTAAATGTTGGTGAACTTCAAGATCAACAACGTCCAAAGGTACGAATTCTCCTTTTAGTACTGATATACAGTATTGTACACTTGTGATTAAGGGCTGTATAAATAATCTTTGACTGATAGAAGCATTTAAGTCTCACCTTAAAACTCATCTGTATACTCTAGCCTTTAAATAGACCTCCTTTTTAAACCAGTTGATCTGCCGCTTCTTTTCTTTTTTCTCCTATGTCCCCCCCTCCCTTGTGGAGGGGGTCCGGTCCGATGACCATGGACTCTGGCTGTCCAGAGTCGAGACCCAGGATGGACCGCTCGTCGGGACCCAGGATGGACCGCTCGCCTGTATCGGTTGGGGACATCTCTACGCTGCTGATCCGCCTCCGCTTGAGATGGTTTCCTGTGCACGGGACTGTCGCTGCTGTCTTGGATCCGCTTTGAACTGAACTCTCGCGGCTGTGTTGGAGCCACTATGGATTGAACTTTCACAGTATCATGTTAGACCCGCTCGACATCCATTGCTTTCGGTCCCCTAGAGGGGTGGGGGTTGCCCACATCTGAGGTCCTCTCCAAGGTTTCTCATAGTCAGCATTGTCACTGGCGTCCCACTGGATGTGAATTCTCCCTGCCCACTGGGTGTGAGTTTTCCTTACCCTTTTGTGGGTTCTTCCGAGGATGTTGTAGTCGTAATGATTTGTGCAGTCCTTTGAGACATTTGTGATTTGGGGCTATATAAATAAACATTGATTGATTGATTGACTTAGAAAAATATAAATGCCAAACTTTGGTTTTTGCTCCCATTTTTCATGAGCTGAACTCAAGGATCTAAAACTTTTACTATATACACAAAAGACCTATTCCTCTCAAATATCTAAATCTGTGTTAGTGAGCATTTCTTCTTTGCCAAGATAATCCATCCCACCTCACAGGTGTGGCATATCAAGATGCTGATTAAACAGCATGATCGTTGCCCAGGTGGGCCTGAGGTTGCTCTCAATAAAAGGACATTCTGAAATGTGCAGTTTTGCTTTATCGGGGTCTGGCGGTGAGATCGTAAATGCAGTCAGTATCTGGTGTGAGAACGTTGGTCCACTCCTCTTCAATTGCTGTGCCAAGTTGCCAGATATTGGCAGCAACCCACATCATCCCAAACGTGTTCAATGCATGACACATCCGGTG
Source organism: Nerophis ophidion (assembly GCF_033978795.1). Lineage (NCBI taxonomy): Eukaryota > Metazoa > Chordata > Actinopteri > Syngnathiformes > Syngnathidae > Nerophis > Nerophis ophidion. The sequence continues at coordinate 1,351,465 of NC_084622.1, forward strand.
GATTCAGGCCATGCAAGAACTGGAATGTTTTCAGCTTCGGGGAATTGTGTACAGATCCTTGCAACATGGGACTGTGCATTGTCATGCTGCAACATGAGGTGATGGTCTCGGGTCACTACCTCTGTGAAGTGAAGTGAATTATATTTATATAGCGCTTTTCTCTAGTGACTCAAAGCGCTTTACATAGTGAAACCCAATATCTAAGTTACATTTAAACCAGTGTGGGTGGCACTGGGAGCAGGTGGGTAAAGTGTCTTGCCCAAGGACACAACGGCAGTGAGTAGGATGGCGGAAGCGGGAATCGAACCTGCAACCCTCTAGTTGCTGACACGGCCGCTCTACCAACCGAGCTATACCGCCCCCCTCTGTGCACTCCAAATGGCATCAATAAAATGCATTTGCATTCGTTGTCCATAACATACGTCCACTCAGGTCGGGTATGATGATTAACTGTAGTCAGGTCGAGACCCCGATGAGGACGACGAGCATGCAGGTGAGCTTCCCTGAGACTGTTTCTCACAGTTGGTGCAGAAATTCCTTGGTTATGCAAACCAATTGTTGCAGCAGCTGTCCGGGTGGCTAGTCTCAGAGGATCATGAAGGTGCACCGGCGGGATGTGGAGGTCTTGGGCTGGTGTGGTTGCACATGGTCTGCGGTTGTGTGGCCGGTTGGATGTACTGCCAAATTCACCGAAATGCCTTTGGAGACTGTTTAATGAACATTCAATTTGCGGACGACAGCTCTGGTGGACTTTCCTGCAGGCAGCACGGTCCCTCAAAACTTGCGATCTTAAAATATTCAACACTCTATTACCATCTGGCAGCTAAAGTGGATTGTGCACTTCCCCAATTCGTCACGTTTCATGTGTCAGATAAACCGTGATGAATGGCGCTATATGAATTCCCTTCGAACTGTACCTATTTTTTTTCTATCGTGTTTTGAGAGAACCAAGCACAATTAAAATTTCTTTAAATGATTTGAATGGGCAGGTCTGATTTGAGTGTTTGTAGTAACAAGATCAATCTTGCAAACAACTGAGCTCTTAAGTTGAGATCTCTTAATAAACTCAAACCACAACCATTCTAGTGTGTACAGTACATTTCATCTATCCATCCATTTTCTACCGATTGTCCCGCATTGAAGTTGCAGGGGGCTGGAGCCTACCGCAGCTGCGGGGTGCACTTTGAACAAGTCCCCACCTCATCGCAGGGACAACACAGATAGACAAGTCATATATTTTTATGTCCCACTGAGACCTCTGATATGTGGTCATAAATCCGGTTCATGCCGCATTCTTCTGACATTTAAACATTCAGTTCACATTAGGCGCAGGTCAAATTATTGTTTTTGTGAATTATGACATTAAACATCAAAATTCTAAATTCTGGAGAAAAATGCGTACTACAAATGTGGAATAATGATTAAAAGTCACCGTCAGTCTTATAATAAAAATGTGTATCTACTATCTATAGTACATGCTGTAAATCATTGTTGTAAAACGTGAGGAGTGCCTATCCTGTGGGGCTCCAGAAAATTTGGGGGGAGGCGCAACAGTTTGAGTAAATAAAGATAAATATTTTTCAGCAATATCTTTGTTCTTAATGTGCAATGACAATAAAAGCCTATTGTAAACCGGCTTAAATACCTTTAGTTACCATTGGGGGTGATAAGTATTTTGATCCCCTGCTGACCTTTCAAGTTTGCCCCGGATCTGTTGTGACAGAGAGAGACTACAGAAAATAAATCAGTACTTGGTGGAGAAACCCTTGCTGGCAAGCACAGAAGACAGAGGTTTGGTGTAGATGGACAAGAGGGTTGCAGAACTCTCAAGAGGGACCAAAGCAGAATGTTTCCACCCCCATATTCGACCGAAGGGTTGCTGCGGTTAAGCTTAAATTCAGCAGTGTTTCTCTGCCTCTCCTCGATTTTTGCCTAATCTGACCATCTCTAGGTCGTCCTCAGACGAGCCTTCAGTCGTTGTTTCCAGTCATCCCAGTTCTCCATACATCTGGCCAGCTCGTTGGTGCTTTGTGCTCCCGCATCATTCCTAAGTACATCCACATATGTTACAGTGGGATAACATATTCCATTCTTTCAAGTATTGTCGGAGTCATACAGGTATTGATTGTCAAACTTTGTACATAGGTCTTCTTGAGCAAGGGAACCTTGTGGGCACTGCAGGATCTCAAACCATTACAGAAAAGGGTGTTACTAATGCTTTGTTTGTCTGATATCCATCTTCTCCTTAATATCATTAACCAGCACCTCCTAATCCTTCACCCTTCTCACAATCATGTTTACACCAGCAATATTGCCTGAAGTTGCATTTGGAAGATTGTTTTATTGCATTACTTCTAGGGGTGTAAAGGGACGTGTATTTGTATTGAACCGTTTCGGTACGGGGGTTTCGGTTCGGTACGGGGGTGTACCGAACAAGTTTCTAAGCTAAAGTCTCAACAAGCTGCTTTGCTTCTTCTGCCTCTGTCTCAGCACCCAGCATTGTCCCACCCACACAACCATCTGATTGGTTACATACATATCAGTAACAGCCAATCAGCAGTGCGTATTCAGAGCGCATGTAGTCAGCGCTTCAGGGTCGAGCAGATAGGTGTTTAGCAGGTGAGCATTAGGCAGCGTACTCTCCCCAAATGATAATAAACACCTCCCAGTCAACTAATACTAATAACATCACTATGAGCCCGTTGACCTTCTAAAAACGTAAACTCCAGCTAGGCTCGCTCGCAGTTCTGTCTTGAGGTGAAGGCTAATTAGCCTTTAGCGTAACGTTAGCTCATTTTGCAGTGTATGTGCATGTGCGTGTCTGTGTTTTACGGACAGAAAAGCTTTGAATGGCAGGGTCCCTGCTATCACATGTTGATAAAAAATAGAACATTTACATAATAAAAAATCAACTACAGGCTTCCCAAATGCTGTAATAAATTAAAGATGAGTTGACTTGAAACTGTTTGATGTTGCACTTTTTATATGTGGAAGAAAAGTTTTGTCATTTTATTTCATCTAAGCAACTACTTGAGGCAGTTTAATGTGGATTAATGTGGGCAGAATTATTATAGTGTTCCCTATGTTAAAAGGATAAAGCCGTTGTTTACAAATGTGGTAAATAAATAACCCAAAAAATGTACATTTTTTGTTTTCTTACTGTACCAAAAATGAATCGAACCGTCACATCTAAACCGAGGTACGTACCGAACCGAAATTTTTGTGTACCGTTACATCCCTAATTACTTCCATTTTCAAATGATTGTACCATTAGTGGTCTTGTTGGCCATTCTAGTAACAGCAGGTCAAGAATCTTCTCCCTGAGTTCCCGTGACAATTTTTTGGTCTTAAATTGGAAGAAAATTTTTCCGTGACAGTTGTCTTTTATACACATGAGGAGTTTAGATTAGGGGAGACTATCCTCAAGGGACAGGACTACTATGTGTGATTCATGGGCACATTATACATGCTGTCTCTATCAGTTACAGTAACCCTACCATTTAAGTTCCACAGCTTTGTATCATCTGTTTATTTTTAAAATACTTAGTTGTGATGTGAATCTTACAACTCACTAATCAGAATGTATGCTTGATTCAACAGGATCCTCGATTCAAAAAACAATTCTTGCATTGTATTAATTGGTATACAAATTATAATTAAACCTTTTCAAAAACTGGCTAGAGGCTCCTCTTGGCTGCCGACATATGACGTGTACGGGCAGCGAGTAAGCGTGTGGATTACATTGTCATTCTGACATTCTGTGCTCGGACTTCAATACCATGGCAACCTTGGAAAAGTCGAAACATTAATATATTCATATCCTGTCAAGGACAATCATTTCTGGTAGCTTTCAATTAGATTTGTGATTTGTAATTACATCGACTGAATATTGATACGGACAAAAGAGACACTAAACTGTTGTATTTCAGATGTATTGCACCTCAAGAATGATCCCAGAGCCAAACAGGGTTTTTTTTGGAAATTGGCCAAAGTTAAATTTGACATGCCGTTTCTTTCTCAGTTCAGCTTGCTGAATTATGCAAGAGTACAAGTGAACAGCCTGAAAGCGGCGACCGCAGAGTACATTATAACAATATTTCATATTTTATGCGGCGCTTCATGTTGATGCTGCAGCAAATTGGCCACAGAGGACACTGACAAAAAGGCATTGAATGAGACATAAAAACAAAAAGAATATACTGTAATTCAATTAGACTGGCTGAGAGTTTTGCGAAGATCTGCTGTTTCTCATTACCTTTAAGTTACTATATCTATGTGACGAATGCCATTATCTCCATTCCTGGAGTGAGGGCTGTAAACATCCAGCACAACGGACGAGAGGCTACAGCTTCAGGATAGGAGGTATTGGAATGAATGCATGTTAGGGAATCCCGAAAGTATTATGTACACATTTCTTTCTGTCCCAACTCTGTGATGGATTAATCCAAATAAATGGAAAATTTGTCTGCATTGTCATAGCTCAAATGAGTTCATAGAATTGGAAGTCATGTAAAACATAGGAGCTTTGAACATAGGCCTGTCTTTTGGTCAAAGGGGCCAACATAAGCTAGTGTAAAAACTACAGTATTATGTAGCACAAAAATAAAATTCAAAACATTTGTGTTACCAATTATTTTCCGATGGCGCAGTCTGTAAAATGCTGTGGCATAAACAAAAACGGATGGCTGGTTGAAGTAAAAATCCAGATCTGTGCCTTGACTCAGCATAATCCTACGCTCTGCAGCCCTTTAGGGCAGGGGTAGGGAACCTATGGCTCTAGAATGACCTCCCGGTAACAGTTCGAGATGCTACCTCAGTAGAAGCATTTAAGTCTCACCTTAAAACTCATCTGTATACTCTAGCCTTTAAATAGACCTCCTTTTTAGACCACTTGATCTGCCGCTTCTTTTCTTTCTCCTATGTCCCCCCCCTCCCTTGTGGAGGGGGTCCGGTACGATGACCATGGATGAAGTACTGGCTGTCCAGAGTCGAGACCCAGGATGGACCGCTCGTCGGGACCCAGGATGGACCGCTCGCCTGTGTATCGGTTGGGGACATCTCTACGCTGTTGATCCGCCTCCGCTTGGGATGGTTTCCTGTGGACGGGACTCTCGCTGCTGTCTTGGATCCGCTTGAACTGAACTCTCGCGGCTGTGTTGGAGCCACTATGGATTGAACTTTCACAGTATCATGTTAGACCCGCTCGACATCCATTGCTTTCGGTCCCCTAGAGGGGGGGGGGTTGCACACATCTGAGGTCCTCTCCAAGGTTTCTCATAGTCAGCATTGTCACTGGCGTCCCACTGGATGTGAATTCTCCCTGCCCACTGGGTGTGAGTTTTCCTTGCCCTTTTGTGGGTTCTTCCGAGGATGTTGTAGTCGTAATGATTTGTGCAGTCCTTTGAGACATTTGTGATTTGGGGCTATATAAATAAACATTGATTGATTGATTGATTGATAGAGCCAGATGTGGCTCTTTTGATGACTGCATCTGGCTCTCGGATAAATCTGAGCTGACATTGCTTTACACGATAAGTAATGAATAATTCCACTTTAGTGTTAAAAATAATGTTCAAAATATAAAACATTCTCATGCATTTTTAATCCATCCATCCGTTTCCTACCGCACCTGTTTAAGAAGTTGCGTTAACGGTAGGAAGTTATTTATTTACTATTGGTTAGTGTGGGGCTTGCCCTCCTGGAGGTTCTTCAGACCACCAAGCACCAACATGAGAGCCTGTTTCAAAGTTACAATATTGTTTTATTTTTAAATAAGTCTCTTAGTTGCTTTCCGGCTATTGTCTTTTCGTCTTTCGTCCTCGCTTTGGCTCCAACTCCAACCCCAACTCTCCTCCTGGCTGCTGCTTATAACCGACCGGCAGGTGACTAGATAACAAGGCCCAGATGGGCCAGCTACGCACCTGTCGCTGATTTGGAGGCTGATCCTGGCAACACCCCGCTTCGCTGCAGGCCCGCAGGCCACGCCCCCCTCCACAGTTAGCTTCAGAATAACAGCGTTATTACAAAAAATATTATATGGCTCTTACAGAAATACATTTTTAAATATTTGGCTTCTTGGCTCTCTCAGCCAAAAAGGTTCCCGACCCCTGCTTAAGGGCAAGCAGCTACATAATTTTTTCTCGAATGCTCTTGCAAAAACATGACTTAAAGACCGTCACCTATTCCATCAGTTGTAAATAGAAGGAGGTGCCACCAAAGGTTTCCAAACATTTCACTATAAGCCAGTAAAATTTGATATTGATCACAAAATAGTTAGAAAAAATGGTTGCCAGTGGAGATGTCCGATAATGGCTTTTTTGCCGATACCCGATATTGTCCAACTCTTAATTACCGATACAGATATAATACAGTGGTGGAATGAAAACATTATTATGCCTAATTTTGTTGTGATGCCCCGCTGGATGCATTAAACAATGTAACAAGGTTTTCCTTTTTTTTTTTTTTTAACATGCCTCAAAACAGCAGCTTGGATTTTCGGACATGCATGAGGAGGTTGAGGTGGGCGGGGTTTGGGGTTGCGGGCTTGAGGTGGGGGTAGGCAGTAGCGGGGGATGTATATTGTAGCGTCCCGGAAATGTTAGTGCTGCAAGGGGTTCTGTGTATTTGTTCTGTTGTGTTACGGTGCGGATGTTCTCCCGAAATCTGTTTGTCATTCTTGTTTGGTGTGGGTTCACAGTGTGGCGCATATTTGTAACAGTGTTAAAGTTGTTTATACGGCCACCCTCACTGTGACCTGTATGGCTGCTGACCAATTATGCTTGCATTCACTTGTGTGTGTGAAAAGCTGTAGATATTATGTGACTGGGCCGTCACACAAAGGCAGTGCCTTCAAGTTTATTGGCGCTCTGTACTTCTTCCTACGTCCGTGTACTACTCCGTACAGCGGCGTTTTAAAAGGTCCTAAATTTTACTTTTTGAAACAGATACCGATAATTATGAAACAGATACCGATCATTTCCGATATCAATTTTAAAGCATTTTTCGGCCGATAATACCAGCAGTCCGATATTATCTGACATCTTTAGTTGCCAGTACTTCCGTTTTACAAAAGGAGAAATGTTGCCCTGTCAATTTGGCGTGTTATTCCTCATGAACTGTTAAAAACTAAATACATAGTCATAATCTTATCCAATCTGGTAAACTAGTCAGAGAGGAGAAGTCTAGCAAAACTCCTAGCCATTATGGACAACACCTCCCACCCACTACACTCGGACCTTGCGGAGAGAATGAGCACGTTCAGTGGAAGGCTCAGACTCCCTAAATGCAACACGGAACGACAAAGGAGGTCCTTAATATCGACAGCCATCAGACTGTATAATGCATATGTTCCTTGACTGCACTTAAATGTAGAATATATTGATATTATTCATATATTATACATATAATATATGTTATCTATTATTTATTATTATTATTGTCTATTGTGAGCGAACTGTGGTACTGAATTTTCCCCAGGGATCAATAAAGTACTTTCTATTTTATTCTATTCTATTCTTCTCTAACATCTGGATAATTTGTCTTGCTCTAGAAATACCAAAACATACCTAGGTAAATTTCTGTTATCGGATTTATCACAGTGAGAATAGAACCAGGAGCCTGTGGCTTAAAAACATGAAAGCATAAGTGCTAATGGGTTAGGTCAGGGGTTGCCAACCCAAAATGTTGAAAGATCCATATTGCACCAAAACTACAAAAGCTAATCTGTGTGGAGCCGCAAAAAACTTAAACCCCTTATATAAATCTTATTATAAATGCAACACAGGATGTAAGTGTCTGTAATAGCTATATTAGCCAACTATCAAAATGATTATGTGTCTGTCGCCTGGTGATGCTAATCTTTGGTAACAGAAATGTTAGTATTTATTCTACACGGTTTTACAACATTGAAAAACATTAGTCAAACGGAGGCTTCTCTGAGGGTGAGAAAACTCCTGGAAATTACTGGATTAGAATGGCCAAGGTATAGATGTGTGTATCCAAGTTAAAGGAAACGGCAAAATGGATTATTACAAGCTCTGCAAGCTGGGTAATGTTTGCTGTGGTCTGGAACAACATGGCACACAAACAACTATCGGAAATGCAGCCAACATTACATACAGATAATGTGTCATGATACATGTAAATATAGATTAAAGGAAATAAAATGAGCTGAAATATACCGAGGCATAATGGTGCATTATGTACATACAGTTAGCCCAAATAGCATGTTAGCATAGTCCTTTGAGACATTTGTGATTTGGGGCTATATAAATAAACATTGATTGATTGATTGATTGATAGTTAAGCTTGCAGTCATGCACTGACCAAATATGCCTGATTAACACTACACACAAGTCAATAATAACAAAGCTCACATTTGTGCATTTACGCACAGCATAAAACGTTTGGTGGACAAAATGAGACAAATGGCATGAAACACGTCTTTCTGTGGCAGCGTCGGAGAAAGTTGTACATGTAAACCTGTTGTTCAAAATCTACACAGCTATGGTGAGTTAAAGGACCGCCGGAATTAGTAGAATTAGTAGTAGACTCTCATCAATGAAGCATAAACACAAACATATATATTTCTAATAATTAGGGGGTTTGTGTCATGTTTGAAACAAATAAAACATTCTTACTGGATTGCCATTGGTTTTGGTCAGTTTGGGGCTACTTGCTGGTTGGTTGGTTATCATGTCGGTCCGAATGGAGGTAGCTGTATTGCTGGTAAATAGAGTGCTGGGAAAACAAGCCACTAGTCCACCTTGGCGCGCGTTGAGGTACTTGCATAGCTAATTTAACTGCTCCAAACCCCTCGGTGGGTTCATGTTCTTTCGATGAAGTACTGACATCCACCCATAGCACCCAAAGCAGCTGCTCCAAGATGATAGTCTCACTAACTTGCTCCTTGGTGGGCTCTCACCAGAAGGCACAGTTGAGGCTTGAAATTGTTGCCGGTAAGTAGCAGTGAAAATGTCGAATTCCACCAGCAACGCTACCTTCAAGTCTGGGTAACACTGCGCTCTGTCTTCATCTACCACCGCGTATGCTTCTAGCATCTTCCCAGACAGGAGTGGAACTAGTCTGCAGGCCAATATACTCGATGGCCATATCCAGGTTTTAGCAATGTCCTCAAATCGTAAGAAATAGTTCTGATTGTCCCCACCTGCCTAATATGGAGCAATTTTTGGATCAATGCAATGCCCACATTCAGGACTTGGTGGATGTTCACTGAACATGGCTGTTTTGTTGCAAAGTCTGTCGGGCTGGGGTCGGTAGACCTACCCTGGGGCACATGCGCTTTCAGTAACCAAATAACTTTGTAGGTTCGCAGCATGTGGTCTGGAACCGAGGTGCCTGTTGAGGTGAGAGTGAGGCTCAGCCAACAAATACTCCTCACTCTTCACTTGCCCAGACATAAAGTCTCTCTTCGGTGCCAGAAACTCTACACCTGGCACTGATGTTGAAGGCCCAGATTGTTCTGGAGCAAAGGCAGGGGCTCGGTCCTCCTCCCCAGGTGAGGCCTCTACTTCTGCGGCAAAGTCTATTCTAGGTTATTCACAATCTTCACCCTCTTCTTGATGTTTTTACGAGCACGGCTGTGTGCGGCTTTCAAATGTGCAGGATATTCCCTTTTTTCGACTTGCCCTCGCACCACTGCTACCATTTGTTGCGGTGTTCTTATTCAAAAAATGGTAAAGTCAAGGAAAACAAGCTAACGATGTTGAGATCCGCTTTTTGGATCCTCCAAATATTATTGTGTAATGTTCCATTTTTATTTTCACTCTCCATATGATCCTATTATTTCCTGTTTAAGTCGGTCACCATGGTAGCTTATCAGTTTTCACCTGTTTCTCACGGCCCTGCACACCTGTCCTCACTAATCACCCACCTTTTATAAGCCTGCATCTTTTGTTGTTCAGTCTGCGATCCAAATTTGCTTTCACGCAACAAGTTACGCCTGCACTCTGTCATCGTATGTATATTCTCGCTAGCTTTTCACGCTCAGCCATTTGTTTATTCCAGCTCTCATGCTGTATGTTTTGTTTTACTCTTTCAAGTTTGTGTTTATGATTTTGGGACATCTGGGATCTGTCTTTTTGGGGGGGGATACTGTTAAGATCCGTAGTCCGATCTTCCCATATTATAGTTTGTTGCATTTTTATTCACTCCGTCGTTCTACCCTCATACTTCCTGTTTAGTCATTACCATGGTTACTCATCAGTTCACCTGCTGCTCACGCCCCGCACACTTGCTACAGATAATCACCGTCATTTTATAAGCCGTCCTCTTTTGTTTGTTCAGCCTGGGTTCATAATTTGCTTTCACGCAACAAGTTACGCCTGCACTCTACATCGTATGTATATTCTCGCTAGCTTTTCACGCTCAGCCATTTGTTTAATCCAGCTCTCATGCTGTATGTTTTGTTTTACTCTTTTATGTGTCTACGTGCCAGTTTAGTTCTCATTTTTGTATATCCTAGCTTTTATGCTAGCGTCTTTGGTTTGCCTTTCATTAGCACCAGTGTTTTGTTTCATAGATCCTTTTCGTTAAATAAATTGTTTATATCTTACCTTTGCCGTGTTCACTTGTCGACGCATCCACGAGGGAATCGAACCCGGCATCACAATGCCGAACAGGCGTGACAAACGATGTCTATTCTTGCGCTCAAACAGTGGAAAAATAGGTGGAAAAATACAAAAATGGCAAAAACTGTGAAAGTGTCGAACCAAACCCAGAAGTATTTACAAGCGTTTACAAAAGATAAACAGTGCTTAAAGCAGCACTAAGTAACTTTTCAATTTTCATAAAATATTTCCATAACTTCTGTCATGGCCTTAAGGGGTCTATATCACTTTTACTGGCACTTACCAACTTTGAGGAGAGTGGCAGGATACCTGCCACAAAAACAAAAAAGCTGACTTGCTTTACCGCATACGTTACTTCCGCCTTTCCACATTCGTTAAAAAGACGGCAGTCCATGCAGAGCCTGCGTGCATTTAGAAAACTAAAAAAAAAGAGGAAGAACGCCTCGGTAATGGCTGAAGCTCCAAAACAACTGAAGAAACGAAAAGTTTTTTCTGAGGAGACAAAAAAAATGAAAAACCGAACCTACCCGTGAGCTCGGAGATGAGGAGGGATTTTCAGCCTATGTTATATTGCTTCTGTTCCTGCTGAACTTGGAAGTACCTTTCCATGCTTAAATCCAAATTAAGCTAATGTTAACGATCGAAAATGTGCGTGATAGCTTGATAGTTTGCAGTTCTTAGACTTTCTTTTTATTGTCATTCAAATTTGAACTTTACAGCACAGATAAGAACGACATTTCGTTACATAAGCTCATTGTAGTGTAGGATAAAAAAAACAATAAGGTGCATATATAATTAAATACATATATATAAATAAAATATAAAATAAATAAATATATATATATATAAATAAATAGATTACTGTACAGATAAATATATTGCACTTTTTCCACATGCGTCCACGTTTATGGATGTATGTTATATTGTCTTTTTTATTCCAGCGAGTTAATCCATTTTGAGGGGAGTTGAGGGGATAATTTAATTATGACGCCTTCAAGAGTCTTACGGCCTGAGGGAAGAAGCTGTTACAGAACCTGAAGGTTCTGCTTCGGAGGCTGCGGAACCTCTTTCTAGAGTCCAGCAGTGAAAACAGTCGTTGGTGGGTGTGGGAGGAGTCTTTGTAGATTTTCTGAGCCCTGGTCAGGCAGCGGATTTTTGCGAATTCCTGGATCGGAGGAAGAGGAGTCCTGATGATCTAATCTATTTCCTTCGAAAAAACTCTCCTGCCGGTCTTTCTTAGCTTCAGACCTGCATCCGTCTCGATACATTCTTGGTGGTAGTGTCATGTTTGTAGTGCAGAGTCAAACAACTTGCACTGAGCCTAGTCTATAAAATCCGCTACACCTCCTTGATACCGAAGTACAAGTCAAACTACTTCCTTAAAGTAAATGACCGCCATAACCACAACACCAGGGGGAGCTCCACAAACCACGTTAAACCCAGATTTCGATCTAACAAAGGTCTTAACTCATTCTCCTTCTATGCCACATCAATGTGGAATGCACTCCCAACAGGTATAAAAGTAAGTGCATCTCTATATTCCTTCAAAACTGCTCTAAAACAACACCTCCAGGCAACTTCAACACTTTACTAATACCCTCCTCCATTCACATCTCATCTCCCCGGATTATAAACAACTCAAATGTACTTCTAATGTATATACTTGTTCTTATACTATCTGAACTCACTATGTTCTCTGCTGGCTGTACATATCCTACTAAATAAGACCTACACTGTTTCAATGTCCACATTTCTCTGTTGATGCAATTGTTGATGACTGAAGTTCTGATATCAACCAAAGCTCCTCATCCCACCCCCCGGATTGTAAATAATGTAAATAATTCAATGTATATACTATGATGATTAACTTGTGTGATGACTGTATTATGTTGATAGTATATATTTGTACCATGAATTGATTAACGTGGACCCCGACTTAAACAAGTTGAAAAACTTATTGGGGTGTTACCATTTAGTGGTCAATTGTACGGAATATGTACTGAACTGTGCAATCTACTAATAAAAGTATCAATCAATCAATCAAATCAATCCATCCATCCATCCATTTCCTACCGCTGGTCCCTTTTGAGGTGGCTAGGGATGCTGGAGCCTATCTTAGCAGCACTCGGGCGGTAGGCGGGATACACCGTGGACAAGTCGCCACCTCATCGCAGATAGACAGACAACATTCACACTCACATTCACACACTAGGGACCATTTAGTGTTGCCAATTAACCTATCCCCAGGTGCATGTCTTTGGAGGTGGGAGGGGCCTATCCCCAGGTGCATGTCTTTGGAGGTGGGAGGGGACTATCTCCAGGTGCATGTCTTTGGAGGTGGGAGGCTGCCGTAGTACCCAGAGGGAACCCACGCAGTCACGGGGAGAACATGCAAACTCCACACAGAAAGATCCCGAGCCAGGGATTGAACCCAGGACTACTCAGGACCTTCGTATTGTGAGGCAGACGCACTAACCCCTGTTCCACCATGCTGCCATACAATTGACCACTAAATGGTAACACCCGAATAAGTTTTTCAACTTGTTGAAGTCGGGGTCCACGTTAATCAATTCATGGTAGTTTGATAGTTTGCAGTTCTAACCTACTTCCTTCGAAAAAACTCTCCTGCCGGTCTTTCTTAGCTTCAGACCTGCATCCGTCTCAATACATTCTTGGTAGTAGTGTCATGTTTGTAGTGTAATCCAAGATAATTTTTTTATTGTGTCTGCTATTTAACATCAACATAGTCAGTAGATACGTAATATCTGTAACCTGTCCCAATATTAGAGTGGACATCATGTCAGTTTAGGCAACGTGAGCTAGTCCTCATGGGAAATGTGGTCTTCTTAACATTGTACAGATCATAATAAGATGTGAGTCAAATTGGCAATTGTACAAAGTTTGTACAACTACCATAGTATTTACTAGGGATGCACCGAAATGAACATTTGTGGCCGAAGCCGAATAAAATTTAAACGCTTGGCCGAAGGCTGAATAATGAATGCAGTTTTTCACAATTTTTTAAATATTGCATAGCCTAGAATAAATATTTAGACGTGTTTTTCAAATAAAGTAATTTTTTATTGAATATTGACATTTTTTTAATATTCCAGTAGCCTTTGCTTTCCAAAAAAAGCAAAAAGTTTTTCATTTATATTAGGCCTTCAAACAAAACATGCATTCCAAAAAAAAATAAAGTGCATTAAAGTGGATAAACCCACAACAAATGAATTATTGTCCTTTTGGCAAAAGTCTGCTTAGCCACAGTAGATATGCTAATAATGTAAACAGAAGTCGCAAGTAAATCTCAATTAAGTGTGTGCTTGTAACCTCATACACTTATACAGGTAGCCTACACAACAGGCTAACAATGTAAACAGAGGCCCCACTAAATCTCAATAAGTGTGTGCTTGTAACCTCATACACTTATACAGGTACACAACATATCCCAACGTCACTGCACGTTGGTTGATTGCCTCACCGCGTCAAAAAATTGCGTCACACGCCACTATTCGGCCTTGTTCTTAACTCATTCCACCGAAGGCCGAATGTGGCTTTTTTTGCCATATTCGGCCAAATTTATTCGGTTACCGATTAATCGGTGCATCCGTAGTATTTACCATAATGCAGGGGTGCCCATTACGTCGATCGCGAGCTACCAGTCGACCGCGGGGGGTGTGTCAGTCGATCTCGAGCCAGGCTTTTAAAAAAAATAGACCTAAAAATGAGTGATCATCAATCTTCAACAAGACGTCACTTAAATGACATTCACGGTACCGGAGGGTCTTGTGAGATGACGCTGGCTGCTGCAAGATCATTATTATGAAAATATGACCGAGAGGAAGGCGAGAAACACTTTTTATTTCAACAGACTCTCGCGCCGTACCTTCCGTCAAAACTCTAAAGGCCGACTGCACATTTCCTATCTTCACAATAAAAGCCCTGTTTCATGCTGCCCGCGCTAACTAAATACAGAGTCTCGGAAAACTGGCGTGCACAAGCGATCCCTCATAAAGCTGGCGTGCACATCACTTGTGCACGCCAGCTTTCCGAGACTCTTATTTTGTTAGCGCAGGCAGCATGAAGCAGGGCTTTTATTGTGAAGATAGGAAATGTGCAGTCGGCCTTTAGAGTTTTGACGGAAGGGACGGCGCGAAAGTCTGTTGAAATAAAAAGTGTTTCTCGCCTTCCTCTCTGTCATTTTTTCATAATAATGAACTGGCAGCAGCCAGCGTCATCTCACAAGACCCTCGGGTGCCGTGAATGTCAATCAAGCAAGCTACGGAATTTGCCGCCAATGTTTTTCTTGTAAAGTGTATGGAAGCTGGATGAATTAGATGCCAAAAACCAACCACTTTCATGTGGTATTGTACAGAAAGGACAACTTTTTTTCTCCTCCATTTGAAAATGTGGGCGTTTTCATCATTACTGTCTGATTCCAATCAATGCAAGTCATCAGAATCAGGTAATACACCAACTTATATTCTTGTCTTTGTGAAAGAAAGACATCTATATGTGTTACACATGCTTGTATTATCATTAAACACATTTAACTTGTTTACAAAAATGTCTCTTTCATAAATAAATAAATATAAATGATATATATAAATGAGGTAGATCCCCTCGAGTTGGTCAATTGAAAAGTAGCTCGCCTGCAGAAAAAGTGTGGGCACCCCTGCCATAATGTATATATTGTAGTGTGGGAGGAAGAATCCGCACCAAGTTCCTCCACACACTAAAACAGGCTCAAAAGGACTAATTCCAAACTAATGTCATCAAATACTGAGTACACACCATCACACAAATGCCCTGCGCCCGTCCTCTCCTTAGAGGACAGTCGACGTCAGCACAATCTGCTCCTTATTGTTCGCACTGTGTAACCCGATGATGCCGGCATTAGAACAGGTCATATCCTTTTACAGGTTCAAAAACGCGTTGGGTCAGAGAGATTCATTAATAATGTATTTGTTTTTGAGTCTCAAAACAAGATGAATTCATCATCTAGGTTAGAAATATTTCTTCATTAACGTTCAAATTCCACAAATATAACCAGTATGATGCGAAACATACAGACTGGCTGTATCTGGTCCTCAGGCTCATGGTTTTGGATGGCTTTATGAGGCTCTCACTAATTACTTGTCATACGGGCTTGAAATGTGACGAGCACTTTCCCAGATCGTTATCACATCAACCTGTCAACAAATACCCGGTGAGTCGCAGTGAAATCAGCAGGCTTGTTGCGCGTAGCATGTCAAAGCAGGTTCTAATCACGTAAGCAGAAATGAAAAAAAGATACTGTAAAAGAACATAACAAAACCGAATCCCTGCACTGGTACTGGAACTAATGAAAAAATTAGGGATGCACCGATTAATCGGTAACCGAATATATTCGGCCGAATATGGCAAAAAAAGCCACATTCGGCCTTCGGTGGAATGAGTTAAAAGCAAGGCCGAATAGTGGCGTGTGACGCAATGACGCAATTTTTTGACGCGGTGACGCAATCAACCAATGTTAAATTTAAATTGTTTTGTACATAGTTAGTTTCCTTCTTTTTATTCTGAAGCTGAAGTACTGTTATTGACAAATCTGTTCTGGCCTGGGATATGTTGTGTACCTGTATAAGTGTATGAGGTTACAAGCACACACTTAATTGAGATTTAGTGGGGCCTCTGTTTACATTATTAGCCTGTTGTGTAGGCTACCTGTATAAGTGTATGAGGTTACAAGCACACACTTAATTGAGATTTACTTGAGAATTCTGTTTACATTATTAGCATATCTACTGTGGCTAAGCAGACCTTTGCCAAAAGGACAATAATTCATTTGTTGTGGGTTTATCCACTTTAATGCACTTTATTTAATTTTTTTGGAACGCATGTTTTGTTTGAAGGCCTAATATAAATGAAAAACTGTGCTTTTTTTGAAAAGCAAAGGCTACTGGAATATTAAAAAATGTCAATATTCAATAAAAATGTACTTTATTTGAAAAGCATGTCTAAAAATGTATTTTAAGCTATTTATGCAACATAAAAAAGTTGTGAAAAACTGCATTTATCATTCGGTATTTGGTATTCGGCCTTCGGCCAAGCGCTCCAATTTTATTCGGTTTCGGCTTCGGCCACAAATTTTCATTTCGGTGCATCCCTAGAAAAAATACTGGCTTTTAAGAATAAACCAAGTTGAAAGCGAGCTGGGCTTCACGGTGGCAGAGGGGTTAGTGCGTCTGCCTCACAATACGAAGGTCCTGCATTCCTGGGTTCAAATCCAGGCTCGGGATCTTTCTGTGTGGAGTTTGCATGTTCTCCGTGAATGCGTGGGTTCCCTCCGGGTACTCTGGCTTCCTCCCACCTCCAAAGACATGCACCTGGGGATAGGTTGATTGGCAACACTAAATGGTCCCTAGTGTGTGAATGTGAGTGTGAATGTTGTCTGTCTATCTGTGTTGGCCCTGCGATGAGGTGGCGACTTGTCCAGGGTGTACCCTGCCTTCCGCCCGATTGTAGCTGAGATAGGCGCCAGCGCCCCCCGCCACCCCAAAAGGGAATAAGCGGTAGAAAATGGATGGATGGATGAAAGCGAGCTAGCCTGTTTAATTCCGGGATAAAGTAAGTACTGGACTTGCCCAAAATAATTCCTGATTGATGGGCCATAAAAAATCATCGCGACCGAAACAATCATGGCCGTCATCGCTCATTGTGCCCAAAAAAGTAGCCATACTGTACATTCAGGCCTTTTTCGGAAAGTCGCATTGATATGATTGAACCCACAAACTCGTATTTGCTTCAGTGTTTTCATGGGCTTAAGCCCTCACTGTCAACAAAGCCTCACACTGCCAGAAGATGAGGAGGATCAATAGGTAGGTCTCTAAACTCAAGAGTAGCTTTGAGTTGTCACCTTTAAAGAAACTTTGGGCTACGTAAATAGTTTTGGTGTATTTTCAGGCGATGTACAGTATAAAAAAACAGCCATTAGAGACTAAAAATTCTGTCTTCTGCAGGTCAGAGAATGTGTCAGTTGAATTATCCGTGACTGAGTTTTATGACTTAATTACATTAATTACATCTGACTTAAGGATCCACGTGCAGCTTTCAAGGCTCGCTGCACATTGACACACACACACACACACACACACACACACACACACACGCACACACGGCAGGGCATCGGTGCAGATGGTTGGTATAAATTGTGCTCCTCACTTGTCATTTAATCAATATACACCCTTTCAAAATAAAAGATGAAACCACACATTTCACAATCAATCACTAATGGAATCGAGGTGGCCTTTCAAACGTTTCCACGTTATATAAATATTATAAATATTCATGGCTGAGGAAATAGTAGTTAGACCCTCAACATGCTGATGAAGACTTAAGTAGTGCGATATAGACGATATAAATGATCTAAATTTGGACGACTATATACCTTTTCATGCTATTGTTATACTGTGATAATTAGAGATGTCCGATAATGACTTTTTTGCCGATATCCGATATTCCGATATTGTCCAACTCTTAATTATCGATATCAACCGATACCGATGTATTCAGTGGTGGAATCAACACATTATTATGCCTAATTTGTTGGATGCATTAAACAATCTAACAAGATTTTCCAAAATAAATCAACTCAAGTTATGGAAAAAAATGCCAACATGGCACTGCCATATTTATTATTGAAGTCACAAAGTGCATTATTTTCTTAAAAATGCCTCAAAACAACAGCTTGGAATTTGGGACATGCTCTCCCTGAGAGAGGATGAGGGGGTTGAGGTGGGCAGGGTTGGGGGTGGGGTTTGGGGTAGCGGGGGGTGTATATTGTAGTGTCCAAGAAGAGTTAGTGCTGCAAGGGGTCCTGGGTATTTGTTCTGTTGTGTTACGGTGCGGATGTTCTCACAAAATGTGTTTGTCATTTTTGTTTGGTGTGGGTTCACAGTGTGGCGTATACTTGTAACAGAGTTTAAAGTTGTTTATACGGCCACCCTCAGTGTGACCTGTATGGCTGTTGACCAAGTATGCCTTGCTTTCATTGGTGTGTGTGAAAAGCCGCTAAGGCAGTGCCTTTATGGCACGCCTCCAATATTGTTGTCTGGGAGAAATTTGGGAGAATGGTTGCCTCATAATACAAAGGTCCTGAGTAGTCTTGGGTTCAATGGGATCTTTTTGTGTGGAGTTTGCATGTTCTCCCGAGAATGCGTGGGTTCCCTCCAGGTACTCCAGCTTCCTCCCACTTCCAAAGACATTCACCTGGGGATAGGTTGATTGGCAACACTAAATTGGCCCAAGTGTGTGAATGTGAGTGTGAACATTGTCTGTCTATCCGTAATTGCCCTGCGATGAGGTGGCGACTTGTCGAGGGTGTTCCCCGCCTTCCGCCTCATTGTAGCTGAGATAGGCGCCAGCGCCCCCCGCGACTCCAAAGGGGAATAAGCGGTACAAAATGGATGGATGGATGGGTTGCCCCAGGAGATTTTCGAGAGGGGCACTGAAATTTGTGAGTCTCCTGGTAAAATCTTGAGGGTTGGCAAGTATGACTGGGAGACACGACTGCACTGTACTTCTCCCTACGTCCGTGTACCACTCAGTACAGCTGCGGTTTAAAAAGTCATACATTTAACTTTTTCAAACAGATACCGATAATATTACATTATAAAATATTTATCGGCCGATAATTTGATTGATTGATTGATACTTTTATTAGTAGATTGCACAGTACAGTACATATTCTGTACAATTGACCACTAAGGGACGGCGTGGCGCAGTGGGAGAGTGGCCGTGCGAAAACCGAGGGTCACTGGTTCAAATCCCACCTAGTACCAACCTCGTCACGTCCGTTGTGTCCTGAGCAAGACACTTCACCCTTGCTCCTGATGGGTGCTGGTTGGCGCCTTGCATGGCAGCTCCCTCCATCAGTGTGTGAATGTGTGTGTGAATGGGTAAATGTGGAAGTAGTGTCAAAAGCGCTTTGAGTACCTTGAAGGTAGAAAAGCGCTATACAAGTACAACCCATTTATTTATTTATTTAAATGGTAACACCTCAATAAGTTTTTCAACTTGTTTAAGTCAGGATCCACGTCCACGTTAATCAATTCATGGTACAAATATATACTATAGTATACAGTCATCACACAAGTTAATCATCATAGTATATACATTGAATTATTTACATTATTTACAATCCGGGTGATGGGATGAGGAGCTTTGGTTGATATCAGAACTTCGGTCATCAACAATTGCATCAACAGAGAAATGCGGACATTGAAACAGTGTAGGTCTTATTTAGCAGGATATGTACAGCCAGCAGAGAACATAGTGAGTTCAGATAGCATAAGAACAAGTATATACATTAGAAGTACATTTGAGTTGTTTATAATCCGGGGAGATGGGATGTGAATGGAGGAGGGTATTAGTAAAGTGTTGAAGTTGCCTGGAGGTGTTGTTTTAGAGCGGTTTTGAAGGAATATAGAGATGCACTTACTTTTATACCTGTTGGGAGTGCATTCCACATTGATGTGGCATAGAAAGAGAATGAGTTAAGACCTTTGTTAGATCGAAATCTGGGTTTAACGTGGTTTGTGGAGCTCCCCCTGGTGTTGTGGTTATGGCGGTCATTTACGTTAAGGAAGTAGTTGGACATGTACTTCGGTATCAAGGAGGTGTAGCGGATTTTATAGACTAGGCTCAGTGCAAGTTGTTTTACTCTGTCAGCAGTCCGATCTTATCGGACATCTATAGTGAAATTGCATGGTATAGACACATTCTAGCTGTGTCCCGCAAATTTGACTGTGCTAAGTGAACCAAAACGTCAACACAATTTAGCATTCTTGCTATCAAGCTAGCAGCGGATATTCCTCCCGAGTGCAGAACCACTTCTAAGTCAGTAATCCTCGCCTCCATTCTTTAGACAGCAAGCTGGCAAATAGACTATGTTTATTACTACTAGTATGATCACTGGAGGACGAGGGTTAGCTCAACTCAACATGCTGCACTACCCCCGCTCCCGGCAATGTGTGTGTGTGCCTTCTGGGCTACCGTAGGTATTGCACAAGAAGCAGCGTGGTTACCTGGTGGCTAGCTACTAAGTTGTGTTGCCGCTAAAATGCAGGTAGAAGAAAAAGAATCCGAGCAGCTTAAAGAAGAAATACAACCGCCTCCGCGGACTTTGAAAGCAAACGTTTGGAGACACTTTGGATTTTACCGTGGCAAAAAAAGGGCTTGACATGACTCAGACTTTGCAACGCTAAGATGTCTAGCATTAAAAGATTACAGTTGGTACAAAATGCGGCTGCTAGACTTTTGACAAGAACAAGAAGGTTTGATCACATTACTCCTGTACTGTATATACCTTTATATACATATATACATACATATATACCTATACTGTATATACTTTTATATACATATATACATACGTATATACCTATACTGTATATACCTTTATATACATATATACATACATATATACCTATACTGTATATACCTTTATATACATATATACATACATATATACCTATACTGGCTCACCTGCACTGGCTTCCTGTGCACTTAAGATGTGACTTTAAGGTTTTACTACTTACGTATAAAATACTACACGGTCTAGCTCCATCCTATCTTGCCGATTGTATTGTACCATATGTCCCGGCAAGAAATCTGCGTTCAAAAGACTCCGGCTTATTAGTGATTCCTAGAGCCCCAAAAAAAGTCTGCGGGCTATAGAGCGTTTTCCGTTCGGGCTCCAGTACTCTGGAATGCCCTCCCGGTAACAGTTGGAGATGCTACCTCAGTAGAAGCATTTAAGTCTCACCTTAAAACTCATCTGTATACTCTAGCCTTTAAATAGACCTCCGTTTTAGACCAGTTGATCTGCCGCTTCTTTTCTTTTTTCTCCTATGTCCCCCCCTCCCTTGTGGAGGGGGTCCGGTCCAATGACCATGGATGAAGTACTGGCTGTCCAGAGTCGAGACCCAGGATGGACCGCTCATCGGGACCCAGGATGGACCGCTCGCCTGTGTATCGGTTGGGGACATCTCTACGCTGCTGATCCACCTCCGCTTGGGATGGTTTCCTGTGGACAGGACTCTCGCTCCTGTCTTGGATCCGCTTTGAACTGAACTCTCGCGGCTGTGTTGGAGCTACTATGGATTGAACTTTCACAGTATCATGTTAGACCCGCTCGACATCCATTGCTTTCGGTCCCCTAGAGGGGGGGGGGGGGGGGGGGGGTTGCCCACATCTGAGGTCCTCTCCAAGGTTTCTCAGTCAGCATTGTCACTGGCGTCCCACTGGATGTGAATTCTCCCTGCCCACTGGGTGTGAGTTTTCTTTGCCCTTTTGTGGGTTCTTCCGAGGATGTTGTAGTCGTAATGATTTGTGCAGTCGTTTGAGACATTTGTGATTTGGGGCTATATAAATAAACATTGATTGATTGATTGATTGATTGATAAAGTTAAATATTTTGGGAATTCTTCAAATCCCCGCGCTCACTTGGACAGACACCACCCTAGAGTCATCAAAGGAAACAGATCATCCACTAACAACACCGGCAGCTGCTCAACGCACACTTCATCAGCTCACAAAATGACCACCCAGGTCTGAACGGGCAAAGAAGATAACCAGATCCATCACTCGTTTAATTGCAAAAGACCTGCGACCATACAGCGCAGTGGAGAGAGAAGGCTTCAGGTTCATGATCAAAACCATTGAGCCACGGTATGACATCCCACCACGCTCGGTTTTTACAGACAATGTTGTACCTTCACTTTACAGAGAGACAAAGTGACTGACTAAAGCTAGCAGAGTAGCTCTTACCTGTGATCACTGGACCTCTGCGACCACAGAGTCATACGCCACATTCACCGGGCACTACATCACAGATCAATGGCAGCTCCAGTCTCAAGTCTTGCAAACTGGGGTGATGCATGAAAGCCATAATGCTGATAACGTGACTGAAACATTTCACTCGGTCTCAAAGGAATGGAGGCTGACGTTTGGGCAAGTTCCGGCAGCTAGCCTAGCCTACCAATAGTATTTTATTGATGTTACAGTCACAGGAGTTGTGTAGACACATAGAATCATCATACTGCTGTGATTATATGCATCAAGTGTTCATTCAAGGCTAAGACAAAATATCGAGATATATATCGTGTATCGCGATATGGCCTAAAAATATCGAGATATCAAAAATAGGCCATATCGCCCAGCCCTAGTTCTATATCATTTATATGCCAAATAATATATTGTGATATATAATGTTATCACAGGAGGCTTGCGGAATAGATTTTGAGGCCATACTGCAGAATCCTCATGTCGACGATGCCAATGCTGTTTTTCAAAAAAAGGTAGAGTAAAGGTCTGGCTCTCACTGACTGATAAAAGTCATAAAACACTCGGCCGCCATTCAGCTTGACTGCCAGACAGTCTGCCACATGGAGCTGCTCAAATTCATGAGGAAGTCAAAGCAGGAGAGGAAATTCATGGGGGCACACAGACACCCTTGCAGCCTCTGATATGCAAAGTCATCCGCCAAATTTTATCTTGATTTTAAATTATAAAAAATAAAACAAGTGCACTTTGTGTGTACAATAAGTGGGGAAATGCCAAATGGCACGTATTCTCAATAATGGTAACTTCTGAAAGATCCAGAAACTTTCTGAACAACTGCTGCCAAAGTTAGTGTTGTATTAAAATTAGGGATGCACCGAAATGAAAATTTGTGGCTGAAGCCGAATAAAATTTAAACGCTTGGCCGAATACCGAATAATGAATGAAGTTTTTCACAATTTTTTAAATATTGCATGGCCTAAAATAAATAGACATGTTTTTCAAATAAAGTCATTTTTTATTGAATATTGACTTTTTTTTTTAATATTCCAGTAGCCTTTGCTTTTCAAAAAAAGCACAAAGTTTTTCATTTATATTAGGCCTTCAAACCAAACATGCTTTCCAAAAAAAAAATAAAGTGCATTAAAGTGGATAAACCCACAACAAATGAATTATTGTCCTTTTGGCAAAAGTCTGCTTAGCCACAGTAGATATGCTAATAATGTAAACAGAAGTCTCAAGTAAATCTCAATTAAGTGTGTGGTTGTAACCTCATACACTTATACAGGTAGCCTACACAACAGGCTAATAATGTAAACAGAGGCCCCACTAAATCTCAATAAGTGTGTGCTTGTAACCTCATACACTTATACAGGTACACAACATATCCCAACGTCACTGCACGTTGGTTGATTGCGTCACCGCGTCAAAAAATTGCGTCACACGCCACTATTCGGCCTTGTTTTTAACTCATTCCGCCGAAGGTCGAATGTGGCTTTTTTTGCCATATTCGGCCGAATATATTCGGTTACCGATTAATCGGTGCATCTCTAATTAAAATAATACTGCCTGGAGGAGTTGTACCATCTTCAATGGTACAACTTCTTTAGACAGCAAGCTGGATAAGTCTGCCTTTTGCAACTTGGAGTCAAGTAGAAGTAGAGCAATTCAACAATATCAATGCTCAATAAATGTGTGAATTGAACATGAAATAATATGTTGCTTTTGCAAATATGATGCATTATTAATATTTACAAAAGTGATTTGTGTTTCACCAAGTCTTAACTCATTTGGATGGTTTGACATTTAATTAAAGAAGAGCCTCGAGTTGTAGGTCAAGCGGCGATGCTCTGTTGGGACGATGCAGTGACTTTAAAAATAACTTAATGATTTACTGTCGTTAAAAGTTTTAATATGGGCTGAACAGGGAGAGCCTTTCTGTAAGAGGAGGAAGAAATGAAAGAGCCAGCTCTTACATAACACTGATGCACGTCACACACACACAAACGTTTGCATAGGGTTTTGCAGGTTTTTGAAAAAAAAATACTGGAATGACACCTGATTATAACCATGTACTTATACATCTAAGTCTTCAAGTAGCGCAAAACTGAACATAAAGCTTTTCAAAATTGTAATGAGAATCAGAACAGAAGCTCATTATTAATCCCCCGGGGGGAAATTGAGATTTTCAGCACAATCCCATTCAAGATCAGACAAATATTTCAGGGAGACAGAAAAAGGATCGCTGACAATCTGCCAACGTCCGGCGCCCCTAACAAAAAAAAAGGTGAGTAACGGATAAACGTTGGGGAGAGGGCAAGGGAAGAGTAAAAAAAATATTCTGTCAAAGGCTGGACTCCAGGGAGGGGGTCCAGACTGAGGCCAAGGGAAAAAACTAGGGCTGGGCAACGATTAAAAATTTTAATCAAAGTTAATCGCACTACTTGTCCGATTAATCGCGATTAACTGCATTGTATACGCAAAGCCCAATAATGAATTCAAAAGTAGTGTGTAGTGCACCTTTATTGGAATATTCTCCCACATGAACAAAAGCGCCAAAACATTTGTTGTGCAAACACAATTTAAATCAGTCCTTGTTAAACAGTAGCAGTTAAATAGCATATTTTATGAAAATCAACTCCAAAAATGTAAATACAAACATTTAAGCTTATTGCCACTGCCAGGGTATTTAAGTTATCCTGTTTGTTATGGAAAATAAATATAATCTACATACAAATCTCTGAGCCACAATCATAACATCTGAACAGGCAATTTCTGAGGTAACAGCAGAAACATTTTTTTTATCAGGGATCTTATGTTTAAAAAACCTATATTATAGGTAGTGGGCTGTTTTAGGGAATTTTTGATCAAATTATCCGTAGTAGCAATATTAATAATGTTGTGTTTATTCTGCGTAGTGCACTTAAAATAATTATGACCATATCTAGGAATTGATATGATGGGAATTTTCCGATTGTTTGCTTGGTGCTTTGATAAACTGAAGGCATCATATACATGGTACTATATTGTGATGTTATGAGCCAGGGAAAAAAAGAACTACCCTACCCAGCATGCAACAGGAGTGACGAGCATGCGCGGTAGCCCGGTATAGGTTGTGTCGCCATGACGGCATCTTGTATGTTGTGATATGCACGCTCTGAAAGTAAACGTTAAGAACTCAGCCAACACTCCTGGTCTGCATTATTCATAAATAGACAGACAACACATATACCCCGCTGCTTCACAGGCCGCTGGATGTAGCCGGCAAAGTATTCCCATGCTAGCTAGCCGGTCTAGCAAGCACGCCTCATTCAGTCCAAAACGGCCCGATCTATCCACATCCAGAATTGTCTGGCGGTCGTAAGTGATCCCGGAGTGACCACGCTGTAAGCCAGCCATGAAATTTGCAGAATTGTCCGGTATTTTTGCCAAATGTTCCATCTTTACCAAGAGCCCCGCGACGCCGAGCGACGCCATCTTGTTAAGAAAAGGCGTTAACAAAATAAAAGCATGTAAACAACATACGCAAATGTGCGATAAAATAATTGTCGGTGTTAATAGATTGATGAGTTAACTCATAATTAACGCATTAATTTGCTCACCCCTAGAAAAAACATATCCATAGCACATAAACAAGTTACATAGAATCAACAAAACTTGCAACAGATGCAAATGCTTCAAGCTGACACAAACTAGAGACATATTTTTCCATCTATTTCAAGGCAGACAGGAGAAATAAAAAAAGGAAGAAGGAAAGAAAGAAACAACTAATAGAGCCCAACTCCTTCAATTGGCTCATTCAATCAATAAAATCTACAGCACACTATGCAGAGGTGTGCCATGTACTTGCACATTGTGCAATGTTCCTACAGGTGTAATCATTAACTTTTGACACCCCGGCCATGTAAAGATATGAGGTGTAAAGGTTTCAAACTCCCAACCAGGAAGAATCCTTTTAAAAAGGCGTACACAAAGGGTGCATGTTTTTGAATCCTACGACACTTGTAATCATGTCATGCTTGCGTGGGAAATTATGTCTGGGATGCATCACTCACTTAATGAAGCATCGTGCGCCCTCAAACGTGTATCCTTCTTCCCATCCAGTGGGTAGATCTGGGAAAGGGAGACAAGCAATGAGCATGTTTTAGTCCTTGATCAAGCATAAATATGTCAAACATTCTTCTGTCTGCTTTGTATTGATGCGTTTTACTTTTTTTTTTTTTTTACGACATCATGGCCGCAATAGTGAATACAAAATACAAAAACCCAAAACCAGTGAAGTTGGCACGTTGTGTAAATGGTAAATAAAAACAGAATACAATGATCTGCGAATACTTTTCAACTTATATTTAATTGAATAGGCTGCAAAGACAAGATATTTAATGTTCCAACTGAGAAACTTTTTTTGTGTGTGCAAATAATCATTAACTTTTGAATTTAATGGCAGCAACACATTGCAACATATTTGGCAGAGGGTAATTTTAACCACTGTGTTACATGGCCTTTCCTTTTAACAACACTCAGTAAATGTTTGGGAACTGAGGAGACACATTTTTGAAGCTTTTCAGGTGGAATTCTTTCCCATTCTTGCTTGATGTACAGCTTAAGTTGTTCAACAGTCCGGGGTCTCCGTTGCCGTATTTGACGCTCCACACATTTTCAACGGGACACAGGTCTGGACTACAGGCAGACCAGTCTAGTACCAGCACTCTTTTACTACAAAGCCACGCTTTTGTATTAAACAAACCCCAAAACCAGTGAAGTTGGCACATTGCGTAAATGGTAAATAAAAACAGAATACAATTATTTGTGAATCCTTTTCAACTTATATTGAATTGAATAGACTGCAAAGACAAGATATTTAATGTTTGAACTGAGAAAACTTAATTTTGTTCAATAATCATTAACTTATAATTTAATGGCAGCAACACATTGCAAAACAGTTGTCACAGGGGCATTTTTACCACTGTGTTACATGGCCTTTCCTTTTAACAACACTCAGTAAACCTTTGGGAACTGAGGAGATATTTTTGAAGCTTTTCAGGTGGAATTCTTTCCCATTATTGCTTGATATACGGCAGGGGTGTCCAAAGTGCGGCCCGCGGGTTATTTTTTAACGGCCTCATGGCACATTTTAAGAATTCAATTGGAAAAAATAAAAAACATAAAAAGTGATATAAAAGAGCAAACAGGTGAAATGTAACAAGAAATTGTTGCAATGCTTACTCTTATAACACAAAGCTGCCATGCAGGCTGTTTCTTTCTATAAAAAATAATAATGAATCAAAATCAATGTCATTTTTAATTATTGACCTATTCAAGGCTCCGATTACATCACATTAAATATTCCACTTTGAAATATTTTTGGGGGAAAATGTTGCATATTCTGTGTTTTGCCATATAAAAAAACTGAGCTGTTTTTTTTTCTAAAAGAAGGGCCTAAAACATACAAACAAATAACGTAAACAACAATAAAACGTAAAATTGACGGATATATCTGAAGTTGATCTCGAGATTATTGTGCTAAAAGTAAAAAAAATATATAATTTATTTTTTAACACTTTAATGAGTAGGACACTCTTGGATCCCCAATTATTTTTGTGTGATTTGTTTTTAAGTGTCATTGCTCAAAAAATAATAATGAATCAAAATCCAAAATTAAGGCTCCAATTATTATATAATCTCAAATATTCCACCTAAAAAAGTTATTGGGTGAAAATATTGCATTTTTTGTGTTTTTTCCTTCTTTTTTTTTTCCTAATGTTGATCTAGAGATTTAAAACTTGAACAATAATTAAGATAGTAATACTGAATAATGACACTTTTTATTTATTTTTTGACCAAAACCCTTTGGGGTCCCTGGGATCATAACTGAGTGGAGGCCTAAATGTATATTTTTTATACATATATTGCATTGTTTTTTAAAATAAAAAATATGAAAATGGCCCCCACTTGCTTTGATTTTTCAGTGTGCGGCCCTCAGTGGAAAAAGTTTGGACACCCCTGATGTACGGCTTACGTGGTTCAAAAGTCTGGGGTCTCCGTTGTGGTATTTTAGGCTTCATAATGAACACAAATTTTTAATTGGGAGACAAGTCTGGACTACAGGCAGGCCAGTCCAGTACCCGCACACTTTAACTATGAAGCAACGCGTGGCTTGGCATTGTCTTGCTGAAATAAGCAGGGGCGTCCATTATAAAGTTGCTTGGATGACAACATATGTTGCTCCAAAACCTGCATGTACCTTTCAGCATTAATGGTGCCTTCACAGATGTGTAAGTTACCCATGCCTTGGGCACTAATACACCCCCATACCATCACACATGCTGGCTTTTGAACTTAGCACCTATAACAATCCAGATGATTCCTTTCCTCTTTGGTCCGGAGAACACAACCTCCACAGTTTCCAAAAACAATTTGAAATGTGGACTCGTCAGACCACTAAAGACTTTTCCACTTTGCATCAGTCCATCTTAGATGATCTTGAGTTGGTGGTCTGCATTGTAACTCGATTTCTTAACATGCGCACCTGGTCTGACAGATCATTCAAATACACAGCAGGAGAGATCTGTGTTGTCAGGTTATTTAGCGTGAACTTGGACCACTCTTTTTGGTTCGATACAGAGGAGTACTGAATTCCCACGTTGTGCGCATTCGAAGTGAATGACAGGAAGTGTTTATTGCGTCAATAATTTACTCCATGATAATATAAATGTGGTCACAAAATTCAGCGAAGTCGGAATATTATTAATAAGTCGAAGAATTACAGTCAAAGCAAATAAACAGTTAACTGCCTTCTAAATCATTTTTTAGAATTATTAGATTACTTTAAACATGAAATAGCCCTTATATATTCAGAATTACATTCATTTAACCCAATATAGTTGCTGGGAGTGGGTTCTACTGTCGATTACAAAGAGTAGCTATTTTGAAGAAACTAGAATAAATTACATGTTTTCGGTTATTTCACATTTTTATTTAAGTACACAACTCAATCAATCAATCAATCAATGTTTATTTATATAGCCCTAAATCACAAATGTCTCAAAGGACTGCACAAACCATTACGACTACGACATCCTCGGAAGAACCACAAAGTGTTCATTCATAGTTTTGATGCCTTCAGTGACAATAGTCATGACAATAAAGAAAAAGCATTGAATGAGAAGGCGTGTCCAAACTTTTGGCCTGTACTGTATATCGAGCTAACGTCGATTTTAAAGGTAGTTTATCAATTGTATCGCCACCACAAAATAAAACATTGACTTTAAGAAGAGCAGACTTTATATGAAGTTGTCTTAGAGGTGTCCGAGTCTACATTTACATATTTTCCTCATTTTCTTGTGCGGAGCTTGAATGACATACTCTGAAAAAGTTTTTCTATGAGCGTGTAACCCTAATAAAGCTGAGAGAGTGGAGCATGTTCAGAATTTTTGACCCAGATACGCTGGAGTACGCGATCCAGACGCTGAAAACGGGGCCAACAGACAACAAGCCTAAACGAAAGCACGGCAGAGGGAGAGGAGCCGACTATAGACAAGGACGCATGATTAGCAAAGGAAGGCTTACTCTTGCAATTATATGACTGGCAAATGTTCAGTCTCTGGAAAATATGATGGATGAACTTAAACGCATTATGAAGCGTAAAATACGACAGCAGAGACCTCAGACTGCTGAACGACTGAAGCTCTACGTAAAACAAGAATGGGAAAGAATTCCACTTTCAAAGCTTCAACAATTAGTTTCCTCAGTTCCCAAACATTTATTGAGTGTTGTTAAAAGAAAAGGTGATGTAACACAGTGGTGAGCATGCCCTTTCCCAACTACTTTGGCACGTGTTGCAGCCACGAAATTCTAAGTTAATTATTATTTGCAAAAAAAATAAAGTTTATGAGTTTGAACATCAAATATGTTGTCTTTGTAGCATATTCAACTGAATATGGGTTGGAGAGGATTTGCAAATCATTGTATTCTGTTTATATTTACATCTAACACAATTTTCCCAACCATTTATATATCATAAATAAAGTACTATGTAATTTAGTGTTGCCAATCAACCTATCCCCAGGTGCATGTAAATAATATGAATGAAAATAAATATCCGGACGCTGCTGAAATTACCTTGGGTGATTTTAACCACTGTAATTGCTAATTCCCTTATAACAGGGATGTCAAAGTCAAATACATCAGAGAGCCAAAAAAAACTAATTTGCTAAAAGCCAAAGACCGAACTGGTTCAATGTTTATTAAAACACATTAAAATTATTGCACATCACCGTTTGAACCAAGACCTAACACAGTGTACTGGATTTTATTTAATGATTACCGTATTTTGCAGACAGTAAGGCACAATTTAAATATTTTTTGTCTCAAAACTCGACTGTTCACTTTATAACCCGGTGCACATTATATACGGAATAAGTTTGGTTGAGCTTACCCACCTCAAAGCAATTTTATTTGGTACATAGTGTAAAGATAAGTGTGACCAGTAGATGGCAATCAGACATAAGAGATAAGTGTAGGCTGCACCATTTCATGTGCTTCAACATACAAGTATTATTATGGTGTGTGTGTGTGTGTGTGTGTGTGTGTGTGTGTGTGTGTGTGTGTGTGTGTGTGTGTGTGTGTGTGTATTAAGTAAGACATTATCTGACGTTTTTTTTTTTGCAATATTATGCAAAACCAATTTTTCTTACCTTCTGGTACCTACTGATCTATATTTGTGACCTGCATAAATCCTGAAAAATTGCGCGCTTTGTAGTCCGTGCCGACTCCGTAGTCAATAAGCTTCTTCTTATTCTCTATGTTCTTGTTATGGGACATTCATCCTCCGCTGTTGCCATTTCTAATATAAAGTAGCGTAAAGTTCTTACTTATGTCTGTCAGTAAACTCGCTATGAAAGCGCTAAAACATACCGGTGTAGTGAGTTTACATTATTCACCCTGGGAACTTTAGTTATTAGAGTTCCGAACGGTATTTCACGGGACACATTTCCAGTGTTGTCGTCTTCGGATTAAAAGATGCTGCTCTGTTACTAATTGAAGTAAAGTCTGAATGTCATTAAAACAGTTAGCTCCATTTTTTGACACTTCTTCCACTCCCGTCCTTGCACGCTACACCGCTACAACAAAGATGACGGGGAGAAGTTGCTGTCCAAGGTGAGCCATGTAAATAAGACCGCCCACAAAACGACGCATCCTGAAGCTACTGTCAGAAAGCGACTTGAAGATGATCTGTAAAACATCATCTATGCATCATTTTGAACAAAGGACCACCATTACATGTTATGTAGACCACAAGATAGTGTTTTACATTTACAAAAAAAATTATAATAATATGACTTCTTTAATGCGCCCTATAATCCTTATAAATGAAATAAGATCAAAAATAGACCATTGATCAGCAGTGCGCCTTATGATCCGGAAAATACGGTAATCAACTATCATCCTGGGGGTCAGAGATAAACCATTTGCGAGCCGGATCTGGCACGCAGGCCTTGACTTTGACACATAGGCCTTATAAGAAATAACCGGAATACAGTACAATCCAGTACTTATTTCACAGTCAAACCGCCTGAATGTTTGGCTACAAAGCTACTGAATTGATTTAAACTCCCTGAAATGGATCATATTGTTCTACAAAAAAAATATCATCCCTGGATCATATTAGCAACCACAAATTCTGAAACGTTTTTTTAAAATGCATTGTTACACCCCTAGGCACTGACATGAAGTGCAAATGAATCACCAAAATAAGGACACCTTGCAGCACACATTGAAGCTCATTCCTGCGACACTGCCTGCAGTGGCAGAGAAAGCTGCTGTGTAGCCACAATCATTTACCGGCAAACAACAGCACTTTCATTGTAGTATTCCAGCTAAGTAATTGTGTCTCTGGTCGCCGAGGTCGGACAAGGAAACATCATAGACAAGTGTCCCGCCACCACTAGTACAGTGTTTTTCAACCTTTTTTGAGCCAAGGCACATTGTTTGTGTTGAAAAAATGCAGAGGCACACCACCAGCAGAAATTATTGAAAAACGAAAATCAATTGACAGTAAAAAGTCGTCGTCGCAATTGTTGGATATGACTTTATACTAGGGATCTCCGACACGTGGCCCGCGAGACCTTATTTTGCGGCCCCCACCTTAATAATAGTTTAATGTTAGTTCAGCCCGCAAGTTTTATATGAATGGCGCTTGACAGCGTTGTGTTATTTGGGTCCAAAAGGGCTCTTTCAACGTTCTGGGTTGCCTACCCCTGCATTAGTGGAAAAGCAGCAAATGAGCGAAAGCGACAGAGACGTTGCCATGGAGACAAGGGTTTTCTTACGTGCCTGGCGCACTTTGGACACCCATTGGGTTGAGTCTTTCCTTGCCCTGATGTGGGAACTGAGCAAAGGATGTCGTGCAACCCTTTGAGACACTCCTGATTTAGGGCTATATAAGCAATTGATGGATTGATGAAACTGCACAGGAAAACACCAACAAAACAGGAAGTGCCACCAAAATAACAGCGTAAGACAATAACTAAAAGCACTACACGCAGGAAAACAACAACAAACTAAAAAAAAAAAAAACCTGGTGGAGTTAAAAAAAAATTTTACGTTCCTGCTGGTGGCGTGCCTCCGTATTTTTTCAATAAAAAAAATGTACACTTATGTAGACAGCTAATTAAAGGCCTACTGAAAGCCACTACTAGCGACCACGCAGTCTGATAGTTTATATATCAATGATGAAATATTAACATTGCAACACATGCCAATACGGCCGCTTTAGTTTACTAAATTGCAATTTTAAATGGTGCGCGGCTGTATCATGCGTGTGCGCTACGTCACACATTGTAGAGGACACACCGTTTACAGCTATAAGTCATCTCTTTTCATCGCATAATTCTACAGTATTCTGGACATCTGTGTTGCTGAATCTTTTGCAATTTGTTCAATTAATAATGGAGACGTCAAAGAAGAAAGCTGTAGGTGGGAAGTGGTGTATTGCGGCTGCCTTTAGCAACACAAACACAGCCGGTGTTTCCTTGTTTACATTCCTGAAAGTTGGCGGTGAAGCTTTACTATGGAACAGAGCGGTCAAGCGAACTTGGTTCCCTACCACATGTCAACCGGCAGGTTTTGGTGGTAAAATGGAGGTAATTAGTCGGCTCTTAATGTAGACATGAGCGGAGAGCTTGCATCGTTCCTCCTGCACTGTCAAAGAGGCAGCTGCAGACTCTCTTGCCTCCTTCCTCCGGCTGCCCCTGACTGTCGGATGCTTCCACCGTAGAGAAAGCATCGGCTACCTTCGCCTCGTCGAGAAACGTGGCTTCCCTCGGAGACACTGGTGGTCACCACACCCCTCCGACTTTCAGGTTGTACAGGTACGACCATATAATCTCACTAAAACACTAGTAACACAATAAGCAGATAAGGGATTTTCCAGAATGATCCTAGTCTTGGCTTGGACATGGATTGTTTCTTCGATGCAGATGAGGATCAACACGGGCGAGGCGTGGATGTGAGTACATGGTTTATTAAATAAACAAACACTGTAATCAAAAATAATCAAACTAAGGGCGCTCACAAGGAGGTATAAAACTTGGCTACATAATATAAACAGGAAACAAAAACACTTGCTCGATTGGCATGAATGAACTATGAACATACAAAACAAAAATAGCACTGTGGCATAAATACATAAACTTACTCGGCATGAAACTGTGGGCGAGGACGTGGAGGTTTGGACAGCATGGGTAGGGTGCGTGCGAGTGTGAGAAGATCCCAGGACGAAGACAAGAAAAAGAGTGACTTAAATAGTTCTGATCATTAGTGAAAACAGGTGTGAGGCTGAGAACAGGGACGTGACAGGTGAAAACTAATGAGGTTGGCATGGAAGCAAACAAAACCAGGATGTGCAAAACGTGACTGAATGTCCTAAATCAAAAACATTACATGACGAAACCAAACATGTGACACCTAGTAAATGTGTCTAATAACATCCGAATCGCTCCCAATGCCCTCGTCTTTTTGTTTCTTCTAGTCCTTCACTCTCACTTTCCTCTTCCCCCAAACTTTCATTCTTGCTCAAATTAATGGGGAAATTTGTCGCTTTCTCGGTCCAAATCGCTCTCGCCG